>NW_015539854.1:423627-432155 GCF_001515605.1 Sinocyclocheilus anshuiensis
AGACTCAACATTCCCTGGAGCATGGCCCTTCCCCAAACCAAACCCCCAATGACCCCCCCATCCCCCTACAGCCAGAATATCTGATGATCTTCAATGTGTCTGTCCATCTGTCTATGGTATAACTTACACCACCCATTCAAACACACACACACACACACACAGTAGCCCGGGGCGATGCCTGTCCTACTTGGGTCGAGCTTCTACCTCTCCAATCTAATCACAGTCTCCTGCACTAGCTGAGTGTCCATTAGTTTTGACTCAGGACAAAGCCTGTTTATTACGGCCCCCAATTGAATCAAAGATAATCAAATCAAAAGAATAATTTTTTTAGCTTGCCGGCGAACAGAGTTCACATGGCCAAGACAAAACAGTCTCAGTACTAATGTGCTTTTACTCAATTTTACAATGTTCACTGGAAAGTTTTTGTGTCTTTTATTTTGGGATTGTTTTAGAAACTAATGACTAGACCTAGATGGAATCTGGTAACGTTTTCCACAGTTTGTTTACACTCTTTTAGTAGATAACAGAAAATCAAATTATTCAGTAATCAAACTTTGTGGAACATTTTTCAATTCTGTGGAAATTAGCTTTTTTGTAGATACAGATTCCATGTCAAGATCTGCTAAAATTGTAACTAACTTGATCTTAAAGTAATAGTTGCCCCAAAAATCTGTCATCATTTAGTCACCTTCATGTCATTCCAAACCTGCATGATTTTTTTTCTGTGTTGTTCTGTGGAATTTTGAAGAATGTTTCAACTGTTTGTGTCCATACAATGAAAGTCAGTGGGGTCCAAAAATTTTTTCACAGTGTTTTCTTTTGAGTATACATGTTTGTAACAATATGAGGATGAGTAAATAAAGAACTTAAACACACCCGACCTTATTCAAGCAGAAAGAATTTGTGTGCAAACTGTTCATTTTTATTTTTTTGAACTTCAACTATCAACTCAATACCACAATTTACATAAAGGTGGTTTTATGAATGATTTGCACAAAAATATTATTGCAGCAGTTGCAATAAAAATATTTGTGTAAATCATTTATATAACTAGTTTTATTTAAACTGTAAAAAAAAAAAAAAGCAAAGTGTTCTTCTTGTGTTTCATGAATGGCTGTACCTCCTTTCATATTCTGTAATAACTGCATGATTTATGCAATTTTAACTTGCTTTAGAAATCTCTCATGCCAATTCCTTCTTTTTTGCAACTAACAGATTTGGTCTTTTTCTTTGTCTTTGTTCCTTTCCTCCAACAGATGTAGATCCTCCTAACAGCTCAACCTTTCCTTCTCCTATTCCATATGCTACACCTTCTCCTCCTCCTTTTTCTTCTCCCTCTTATTCTTCTTCTCGTGCTCCATCAGATGTCTTTTGTACAGCCAAGTCTCCTCCTGACAGTCCTACGGAGAGCGTGACCACGGCTGACCCTGGGCTGAAGAGACTCCATGGGCTGAGTGACAACCTCATTCCCATCTACACCTCTATACTGGCTGCAGTGCTGGTGGGCCTGGTGGCCTTCATCATCTTTAAACGGTGAGGAGGACCAGATTCATTCTCTTCCTGAGCTGTTTTCATCTCCACTCACAAAGCATTGTACAGCTATGTAGGCTTTAGTTCAGCTATATTTATAAACTAACAAGCAAAAAAAAAAAACCACTTCGAGGCTGTTCTTCCATCTGATCCATCACGAGCACATTGTTTATTATGTGGAGTAATGCAGAGACACTGATCTCAGATCAGATTAAAAACATAATTTTCATTTCTGATTTAATGTAATGCATTCAAAGCCTTGAGCAAATCTGGCAATATAATAATCAAGACCGCATATGCAAATATGCAAAATAACAACTGAATGTTTTTACTGACTGATAACAATGTAGAAAAAAATTCACATAAGGCAGCTAGTTTTCTGAGCAGACAGAGATGGAGGTTGTGGGGGGAAGGGCTCATAAAATATTAAAATCACAGCTGGAGGGCATAATTTTGACCCGCTTTTGTTTCTCTAGGGTGTGAATGTCCTGGTGCTTTCAGATCATTGCTTGTTTGAGTGGTCCAACATCTCCATTTCTGGCTAAACCAATAGGGTGTGTTTGGGTGGGACAAGCTTGTCTGAACAATGGCAGGGGGAGGAAGAGTGGTGCAGAAACGTCACACTTCAATTTTAAGTTAGAAATAAATACTGATTTTCTAATCAAATGTTCTGATGCTTTCTTTGATATCTTTCAGGTGGAACAGTTGTAAGCAGAACAAGCAAGGAGCCAATAATAGAGCATGCAGTGCAAACCCCAGTCAGACCCCTTCTCCTGAGGGAGAGAAACTCCACAGTGACAGCGGCATCTCAGTGGACAGTCAGAGCTTACAGGAGGGCCAGGGGCCTCCACATACAGGTACAAACCCTTAAATCATATACTGTATATATATGATAATTAATTATATAATTATATATATACAGGCGTGCTCATAAATTTACATGCCCCTTGCAAAATATGCAAAATGTTAATAATTTTAACAAAATAAGAGGGATCATGAAAATTTCATGTTATTGTTTATTTAATACTGTCCTGAATAAGCTATTTCACATAACAGATGTTTACATATTCTCCACAAGACAAAATAATAGCTGAATTTATAAAAATTACCCCGTTCAAAAGTTTACATACCCTTGAATCTTAATACTGTGTCCTTTCCTGGATGATCCATGACTGTCTTTCTGTTTTGTGGTAGTTGTTCATGAGTCCCTCGTTGGTCCTGACCAGTTCAACTGCCTGCTGTTCTTCAGAAAAATCCTCCAGCTCCTGCACATTCTTTGGTTTTCCAGCATCTTTTGCATATTTGCACCCTTTCCCAGAGTGACTGTATGATTTTGAGATCCATCTTTTCACATGGAGGACAATTGGGGGACTCATACATAACTATTACAAAAGGTGGGGGGGGGTTAAACTTTTTGAATTGGATGATCAGGGTAAATTGTGCTTATTTTGTCTTCTGGGAAACATTTTAATATTTTAGCTTCTTAAGTGCAGTACCAAATGAAAAAATATGAACTTTAAACAAAATAAGAAAAATGTACACATCAGCATCCTGTTAAAAAGTTTACACCCTTTGGCTCTTAATAGCGTTGGCTTCTTGAGCATCAGTAAATGTTTCCACCTTTTGTAATAGCTGTGTACGAGTCCCTCAATTGCCCTCAGTGTGAAAATATGTATCTCAAAATCATACAGTCACTGTTGGAAAGGGTTCAAATATGCAGAAGATGCTGGAAAACCAAAGAATGTGCAGGCACTGGAGGATTTTTCTGAAGAACAGCAGGCAGTTGAACTGCTCAGGACCAACAAGGGACTCATGAACAACTATCACAACACAGAAAAACAGTTGTGGATCATCCAGGAAACAACACAGATTATAAAGATTCAGATTGTAAACTGTTGAACGGGGTCATTTTTTATGAACCCAGTTATTATTTTGTCTTGTGGAGTATATATAAACAACTGTTATGTGAAATAGCTTTTTCAGGAGAGCGCTAAATAAAAATAACATGCAATTTTCATGATCCGTCTTATTTAGTTAAAATTATTAACATATTTGTATATTCTGCAAGGGGTGTGTAATCTTATGAGCACAACTGTATATGTTAGTCTTAGTGGACTTGCTATGTAAGCTGCTGCTGCTGTTACTGCTGCTGACCTTATTGCATATGCATTTGTAGGAGTTTCCCTTTCAGACACAAACTTTATGGGAGAGTATTTAAATAAATTATACATGATTTTACTGACGGTAGTAAATTTACTGATATTTGTGCCATTATTTAATGCCCAAAGAAATCATGTCTTAACCCATGTTGCACTTCACATGGTTGCGATAGTTGCTAAATTGCTCTGCTCTTGGTAGTTTGCGTTGATCATTATGGAAATGAGCCTGGTTTTTCTGTTCTTTAACTTGCTCATTGTCAGTAGATCACCTGCAAAACTTCCCACTCCCATCTGCACCTTTATGAGATTTACAGCCTCACGATTATTTTTCCCTATTTAATAAACCTGGCCCCTAGACAGGTGGAGCTGGTGGTAGTAGAGGGTTTCAGAGGAACTCTGCGGGACCAGCTTGTAGCATATACTGAACCAGACTATTTAAATATTGAGTAAGCAACTCATTTACTGCAACAGTTTAATGCAACAGTTGTATGATTATTTGTAATTTATATAAAAACAATATACATATATAAACAAAAAAAGAACTTTTAAGCTACAATCCAAGTTGTACAGTAAATTTGAGTTTAAACCTATTAGGCTGCACATTCTAAAGTTTCATAAGATAATTTTATATATATATTTAGCAAGGGGCCCCCAGGACCCCAGGCTCCATGCATTTGTGTGGTTTGCGTGGTGGTTATGTCTACATAATTCCTACCATTATGTCACTACTACCACTACTACAAACAAACAGGGTATGGGTATAAATATGGTTTGGGACATTTTGTAGTCTTACATTAGGTATATTAATCCAAATGGCTAAATGTAGTCTTTTTGTTTTAGTGGTCAAGATAGATGGAGGTTCGGCGCTGTCCTTGCCCTTGCACACACGGGAGGAGGTTGAGAAACTGCTAAATCATACCTGTGAATGGGAGGAGTCAGGAGCCAATGAGGAAACCGATTGGTGCAGCCTGGCAGGTCTACTGGGATACAAAGAAGAACACATTGCTAATTTCAAGCAGGAAGAAAGGCCCATCCAAGCCCTTCTGTCTCATTGGGCGAGCCAGGATTCGGCTAACATTGATGCGCTTTGCACAGCACTGAAGAAGATCAATAGGGAGGATATCGCGCAGAGCATCACAGTAAAACCAACTGCTACATCTACCGTATGAGAAAACATGAGCTTGCAAACACACACATTCTCCCAAGCGCTCAAATACACACCTTACATTGCCTTCAGCATACTTCGATGTTGATGTATCACCTGTGAAGT
Source organism: Sinocyclocheilus anshuiensis (assembly GCF_001515605.1). Lineage (NCBI taxonomy): Eukaryota > Metazoa > Chordata > Actinopteri > Cypriniformes > Cyprinidae > Sinocyclocheilus > Sinocyclocheilus anshuiensis. The sequence goes on from NW_015539854.1 coordinate 428,587, forward strand.
TGATGTATCACTATATCCTTAACTTTAGGCTGTAAACTCAAGTGTCGTTTCCCTTTACCCTTGATTATGGCCAAACTGTGTGCAAAGAATGCACAATTTAGTAAATATTGTTTGCATGTTCCTTTAATTTAAGGAAAGCCATACGGACTCGAACATGGATATTCATGTCTTTCCTGAAGAAATTTACCATAAATGACTCATCAAATCAAAATCATTAATTTTATGTTTAACACATTTCAACATCACAACTATACAAACTACACACCACATCCATCTTTAGCATACCGATCATTATGCTTAAGTATGTAAAAAAAAAAAAGTTTTTTAGCATTCTTTAATCCATTTGTCTGTCTCTGTACGGGAACCTCTATGTAACATCCATAATGCATACCGTAATGCATATGCTAATGATATGTCAAATGTGGCCAGTTCAGTCATTGTCTATGCATTGAGTGTACCATAACCACTAACCATATCCACTGATTATATCATGTCAGAGTTTGACCCCTGACCTCTCATGTACACAGTCGATGTTGTGCTCCTGTGCTTTAAATACAACCAGATACAGTATGAGAAGAGCCAGTCATAGACAAATGAATAAGAGAAGTCATAACACTCAATATGGAGACTGTAAAAATTGTGGAAATTGACAGTTTTTCTGTCATGTTAGCTAAAGAACCTAGATTTATGATGCCATTATTGTCAGATTTTTGCTTATTTGATTGTAAACTTAATCATGAGCCCTGATTTACTACTTACTATTGCTAGTCTGTGCCAGGTGGTATTAGGGAGAGGGACATTTTCATCATAGAGAGCATTGGATTGGACCAAACATTGTGTAGCGCTCAATATTTTCTGTGATTTAAAGGTAGTAAAAATATCTGGTACATTTTTATTTGAATGTCAACTTAGAAGTATAATGGCATATAGATGAACTAAAGGTATTCATGGGTCTTTTAAGCTACTCTATCATGAGTAATCGACTGCATTTCTTGGTTCCAGGTCAGTAAAAGAGAGGAATGTTTCAGTAAGAGTTCAACTGTCATGTAGACATTGTCAATATATATATATAATATATATATATACATTAGAGAAGGGTAAAAAAAATTGGATAAACTTGAAAAGAATTTGTTACAGCCAAAATAATTTATGGTTTGGTTCAAACTTAAAATTTTGAGTTCTTAATAATTAAAACTATTTCTTCCCAAATACAAAAAACATTCAAACTAGTATTTATATCATACCATTCTTAATCAATTCATCCAATTTAAATCAATTCAAGCCAAAATGTTACTTAATGTGGGTCAAAATAATATATATTTTTTGCCTTTTTACATTTTATCTACTTCTGTAATTAAAATGTAGTTTTGCAGTTTATTTGCCAATGGGTGGATGATTATTGGCCCAAGTTAAAAGAGCCAAAACCAAAATCTCTCTGACATTGTAGTCTTGTGGCTTGTCCAAATTTTGAGAAAAATTCAAGAAAAATTGTAATCGATGTATAATTTTCGCCCAAGTTTGTTCAGACCCATAAACCTAGAGCGTGAGTATTAGCAATGGCAGACACCACTAATGTGTTAATTTAATGTTGTCTTTATCAGTGTTTGTTCTGTCTGCATCTGGGCAGGTGACTCAGAACATTCTAGATGGAATTAATAAGCAGGAGGTTTTGTTGTCCTGGTGGTCCGGCTGAAAGATGATAGCAGTTTCCTTTTTTGTTTTTTTTTACTTTTTTCTTTATTACAGCGGTAAAGTGACACTGGTCACTACCTGGCTCAGGTCATCACCATGACAAAAGCGCTTGGCCATGCAGTCTGTGACCCAGATAGACAAATGTTAAAGACACAAGACACATATCTGCTCATATAAACACACACCAAAGAAACAAGCTTCCCCATAAAATTAACCGGTGACTGATATGAGCGTTTAGGGTGATTAAAAGCGACTCTTTTGAAGGCAAAATACAGGGTTCCCACGGTCATGGAAAACCTGGATATTTCAGGGAATTTTAAGGATGATTGGACGCTCATTGGTCAAAACGTGTGGGAACACTGAAGGACTTAGAAACTAGAAGAGCTTCTCAAACAATTTCAATCTTTTGTGCTTATTGTAATGTTAGACTCTAAGATTCAGCAGCATGATAATGGATATAGTACCAAAAACTGAAATGATCCGATGTAACAAATTTGTGCAACTGATATATTTGGTTCAAATACTGACATTGGTGTAGGATACAGTTGTCTTTAGAAATCAATTCAAATGAAATATCCAGGGTTTTATAATGTCTCAGGGTTTGTGTGGAGATATGCCCATCTATCACTATTCCATATTATTTCTAAGTTGTCAGTATATCAGTGGCCTTATAATGAAGCGTTATAATGGAGGTTGCAGGAAGCACTAGCTGATCTTCTGAACTTCAGCACAGACTTTTGGACTCATAAAGTTTTTTTACAAGGATGGGAAATGGTCAGAAAAGGGAGAAATGTTTGATGTGCTTATGCAAACGATATAAAACAACATTAAAATTCTCTCGCTGCATGATTGTCAGTATTCATAGATTCTTGTGATGTTCATTCAGTTCGAAAAGCGATGCAGAAGCGTACATTATTAATATATTTGAATATTACAGTTAGCCTAAATACTGAAGAAAGACTTTTAAACTCTATGGCCATACATTTTTCGGAAAAATGCAAACACACTGTAATTTGTATCTTAAAATGAAGGCATTCTCCATTTCTGGATGTGATTTTTTAAAATCTTTTTTTTATACAAGATTAGAGTGTAGCACTTACAAAGTATAATATACATTTTGTATAACAAATACCTTAGATAGATTAATATCAGGTCTGTGTTGTTGTTTTTTTCTGTTCAGTATATACATAATTTTCCTGTGTTTGTGATAACTGCTTTTATTATTATTTTTTATTATTGTTCTGGAGGTCAATATCAAACAATCCTGCAACCATAAACCCAACAAACTAAAAGAAAGTCACATGATTTGCCACTGTTCTTCAGCCTTTATACTATTTTGCTGTTTTTTTTTTCATGTATGAAATCCTTTTGATTATTTGACAGATGTGCCATTTTGGTTTGAATTTATTTGTAGACTATTTTTGTAGTGTTACACACAATATCAGAGCACATATCTCTGAGATGGATGTACTAACGTGGCACATTGCTCTCTGACAATCACACTTGTGCAGTTATTGGACATGGAGTTGCTCAGAAACCCCTAATACCCAGAGACTGAATCTTGCACTTGGTAGATGAGCTTTGTGAGATGAGTATGAGGAGCATGAGATGGTGAGCAGGTGTTTTGTTGGGTTTATTTGGACACAGGTTCCGCAGGAAGAAACAATACTGAATGTTACATGTATTTACTGTTCTGTACACTGTATCATATAAATGTGAATTTACTAGAATTCATAAAGTAGGTTTAATGCAGTTACTATTACAAATAAGAAATAAACTAAATAAGATTGCAAATGGACATTTGTCTGATGTTTTTTCACACACACACACACACACACACACACACACACACACACACACACACACACACACACACA
>NW_015539854.1:432436-436706 GCF_001515605.1 Sinocyclocheilus anshuiensis
CACACACGCACGCATGCACGCATCTACACACACACACGTACACATGCACACACAAACACAAAATGATGGGTTTCCATGTTTTATGGGGACATTCCATAGACGCAATGGTTTTTGTACTTTACAAACTGTATTTTCTCTCCCTAAATCTACCGCTCACACAAAACTTTCTGCATTTTTCGATTTTCAGAAAACTTCATTCTGTATATTCTGTTTTCCTCATGGGGACCAAAAAATGTCCCCACAAGGACAAGGAATTTGGATATTGCCATCTTTGTGGGGACATTTTGTCCCCATAAAATAGGGAATACCTGGAAGAAAAAAAAACATGCAAAAAAGGTTCCACTTCTTCTGTATGGCATATATCAACCTCAAAGGTATAAATTTGCACATTATTGTGTATGGGATATTGGAAAGAGGAAGAACAAGAAGTAAAGGGACAACATTAGTTTTATGAATTGCATGCATTTTCATTTTGGACAAGGTACAGTTACATCAGATTTATAAATATTGCATGTTAGTTTCTACAGTCATAGCAAATGTATACAGGTCACACTTACTGCACTACATATCAAAATATAATGTTGCTAATAAAGTAGTTACTGTATTCACATAAACACATTTACAAAAGAAAAAAGTCTAGTCTAATAGAAATGTGTAGAAAACAAGATGTAGGAAACAGCAGACAATGCATAATCCATTGAATGTACCAAAGCATTAGCAATTTGTTGAGAAATTGCTTTTATGATCTTCACAAGTGAGGCGATGATGTGTAGGTTGAACAACTAGTTTTGAGAATTTTGATCTGAGACATGTACCAAAGAAACGCTTGACTGAAATTGCAAATTTAAATAAACATTTGCTTAAAATGTATTGTCTAAAATACGGATGAATCTCACTGCAGTGGTTTGATCGTGCTGTAAGTTTATACATATCAGATCACCGTGGGCTCATAGGGATTTATTTAGAAAATAAATCACTCAATTTAAGATGAAATCTGATGAATCGTACTGATGTTTCAGGTCTCCTAACACTATTTGACCTGTAGTTCTTACATCTGCACAAATGGTATTAGGAAAAGTGTTGACACAACTGATGACTTATTAAGCAAAAGGTCATCAAAGCCAGCATTTCTCTGTGTATGTGTGTGTGCACATGTGTGTACCTGGTATTTCTTACGTTATGGGGAACTTTAGAAAAAATAAATATTATGGAAAAAATATACTTCAAAAGAATATGCTTAAGTGCGTACTGAATGCAATGTTTTTTAGACACTTAATTGCATGTTATTTTCAGTTGAATGCAAATTTATTATAGTTGAAATTTACATTAAATCTGATTAAACTTAAGAAGCTTCTGTGACCCACAGAAAGTACATCTTAATCTTAATAGGCATGTATTTTTATTAGTGCTGTGCAACGATTAATCGCAATTAATCACATCCAAAATAAAAGTTTTTGTGTACATAATATATGTAGAGTATGTGTACTGTGTATATTTATTATGTATATATAAATACACACACACATGCATGTATATATTTAAGAAAAATAGTTTGTTTAAATATATGATATAAATTATATGAATATAATGATATACATGTAAATATTTTCTGTGTCTTTATATATATGCATAATAAATATACACAGTACACACACATATATTATGTACACAAAAACGTTTATTTTAGATGCGATTATTCGTTGCCCAGCACTAATTTTTATAATTACTTATATTGTTTCTGAAATATGTTTAAACTGCCAATACTGACAAGTATTTATGGTGAACTAAAAAATACTTGTTGTAATTTCTATTGAAACTTGTATGTATTTTAATGTAGTTGTAATTACACATCTGTAATGATGAAGTTGCAATTTAGTACACTTAAAATATATTAACTTTAAATGTAATATCAAATAAAACACTAAAGTTAAAAATGATAATCAAGTACTTTATACAGTATGTGCTTTAGTATGTCAGTCAACACATTTAAATAAGTGTATTTCTTTAAAGCAAGGCATTATTATGATGATTTTTATTATTATTATTAAAACACATTTAAAATGAACTTTAAACATTTTAATTGGACATTATTACTAAGTAGCCTTTTATTTCATCAATATTATATATTTTGCAAGTGCAGTTTTTATATAAATGATGAAATATGAAATAAAAACTATGAAAAACGTAGGCCATTGGCAGTGAATAAACATTTACTTACATTTCTTGAAGTTTGTTTACATTTTCTCCTTTTGCACTCTAGAACTATTCAGGCACCCATCATTTAACAAAAAAAAAAAAAAAAAGGCGTTACACATTGGTCAAATAGTATACTCTTGTCTAAATGGGAGGTTCTTGGCCATGGAATAAACTGCAATGCAGACCAGACTCTGCTGATAGCCAAAAGCCTGGATAAGTGAGACTATTTCTCATGCTTAGTCGACTGAATCTCCCACCAAGTTCCACATAACTTTTTATTTTTTTTGCTTCGTAGACAAAAACAGACAAATAAACATGCGGTACCCATGCCACCAAGTGCTGTGGAGGGCATTTATGGGAGAGGAATGTGTGTGTTTGTGTGTGTTTCTGCTCATACTCCTCTCTGCTATTGAACAAAATAATCTGGCTCTCTTGGCTCCTGCCGCAGTGCATGTGCAGTCAAATGGTTCTGAAGTGCAATTAAATACATGTGGTTACAGACCAAACAATAAAACGGTTAATTGTGCATTAACCCTCTGAATTTCCTGCTCTTCCAAGCAGTGTTTGCTCCATTTCTGGCCTCATAAAATGTTCCTTGATTCAATAATAACAGGGAGGAATATTCTAATGATGACTGAAGTTTTCTTGTCTAAGTCATATGAAATAAAGCTGTAATCGGGGAAAATTTGGCAAATTACTGCTTTTTTTTTTGCCTGTTTACTTTATAAAACAATCACATACTACTTTTGCAACAAAGAAATTTACTGAACTTGTGCAAATATAAATGAATGATTACTATTTATTTGATGAACTGGAACCAAGTGGAATGTATGAGAATGTATGGGAGACGAAAACACAATCAGTCAGTGTTTTGCAATATTCATTTGGTAAAATGACAACCTCTAGTCTTTATTTTCTTGCTCGAAACCAGTAGACCTCTCTCCTCTTGTGCCGTCTGAAGATTCCATCTGCAGGGATATATTATTTTTTAAATTTGTTTATTTCTTTTTTAAATCGCATTTATGACTTGTTTACTGGCAGCTGGGCTTTTTTCTTTCTGTTCGTCTTCAAGTTTCCCTTGACTTCCAATTCTTAATCAAATTACTGCTTTTTTTTTTTGCCTGTTTACTTTATAAAACAATCACATACTACTTTTGCAACAAAGACATTTACTGAACTTGTGCAAATATAAATGAATGATTACTATTTATTTGATGAACTGGAACCAAGTGGAATGTATGAGAATGTATGGGAGACGAAAACACAATCAGTCAGTGTTTTGCAATATTCATTTGGTAAAATGACAACCTCTAGTCTTTATTTTCTTGCTCGAAACCAGTAGACCTCTCTCCTCTTGTGCCGTCTGAAGATTCCATCTGCAGGGATATATTATTTTTTAAATTTGTTTATTTCTTTTTTAAATCGCATTTATGACTTGTTTACTGGCAGCTGGGCTTTTTTCTTTCTGTTCGTCTTCAAGTTTCCCTTGACTTCCAATTCTTAATGACATTTCAAACCATGGAAGCTGCAATCAGGAAGTGTTTCATATCTTTTTATAATCTTTCACTTTAAGTTCCCCTTAACTTCCATTTCAAAATTACATTTTAGTCTGTGGAAACTGCATGCAGGAAGCACTTAGAATTCTTTTTATAGCCTTCCAGATTTCAAGATTCGATTTTTCTTCATTTGTGGTCATCTCTTTGCTGAGAGGTTCAAAGAGTCACAGAATCACAATCTGGAATTGTCATGGCATAATAGTAGCCTAACAAGTCAGTTGGGCTTTGAGTGTGTGTGTATGTGTGTACCTGTTTTTCTATTCTGGTGGGGACTTTAACCTGAATACACAGACTCATGGGGACTCGTGTCACGATGGGGACCTAAATTGAGGTCCCCAAGGGGAAACAAGCTAATAAATCACACAGAATACATTTTTTTGAAAATCTAAAAATGCAGAAAGTTTCCTGTAAGGGGTAGGTTTAGGTGTAGGGCAATAGAATATACGGTCTGTACAGCAGAAAAACCATTATAACTATGGAGAGTCCCCACAAGGATAGCAAACCAGACGTGTGTGTGT
>NW_015539854.1:436932-450940 GCF_001515605.1 Sinocyclocheilus anshuiensis
TGTGTGTGTGTGTGTGTGTGTGTGTGTGTGTGTGTGTGTGTGTGTGTGTGTGTGTGATTTTCAAAATAATTTGTTTATTCTGTTAGTTAGAGTTATTTATAGATCATGTTTATGAAGAAGTCACATTTCTCCATGTCATTCTAAATGTTTTGAGGTTAAATGTCAATGGAACATTTGGTAAGTAGCAAACATCACTGTACCAGACCCCATTATTCTTGTGGTATTTGTATAGAACAATATTTGTTCTTAAAAATATTTTCATATTGATGTTTTCCTGTAAAATCCAATATAAGTATAAACATAATGAAATACTTCTGAAGGTCTGAATCAGAAGAGAAATGCACCGATCACAGATCACGCACCGCTTACAAGAAAAATGAGTCCAAAATAGTTCTAAACAAATATGTTGGTGGATTTTTATGTGAGAGGACAAATAGGGATTGGCTTTTTCATTGGAGGAGGAGTTATTATGAATTATGCACTTGTATTTTGGCCAGAAGCGATGGTTTAATGTTAAAATATCTTGATGGATATAATTTCTTATGAATACACATTTTCACTTCACAAGACCTTAATTGATGGACTGGATTTGTAGATTATTGTGATGTTTTTATCAGCTGTTTGGGCTCTTATTCTGACGGCACCCATTCACTGCAGAGAATCCATTGGTGAGCAAGTGATGTAATGCTAAATTTCTTGAATTCTGCAATTTCTCAAAAAATTTATTTTAGAACAAAAAAAACTTCAGAAAGTGTAAACATGATATTTTATTTTTAATAAAAGCAAATGTATAAATAGAGGACAATTTTGGGAACATGCTAATTTGAAAAAAGTCATTACACACAAACTCAGTCAAATTACTTTAATTCAGTATCATTATCATATCATATCATATATCATAGCATATCGTGTTTTAGTAAAATAAAAAATCAACATTCCAAAATGACATTTGAGTTAAAGAATTTTACTCAACAGCGATAAACTTCTAAATACCCTATATTTGTTTCTAGAGCCTATGAATATAATTAAGTGAGATATGATCTGTCATAACCCCTTCCTCTGGTATTTACTGTACTCCACCCTCAAGAAACTCACTCAACCAGTTGACATCTATAACCTTTCAACAAAAGTGTGACAGAGCTTAAACGGCTCTTGTCTGTTTGTATAAAGGACTTATTATTAGTATCACTTTCCAAGAATTTGTCATTAATGTGATAAGAACTTTGAGGTGTAGTTTGATGTATTGCTGCACCTTGATATTCTTTCTCAGTCTGTTTTACTTTGTTTTTATTTTTTACTCAGCTACTATTGTGGCACTGCAGCTGTCAGGAACTAGCAGCAGAAACATTCAGTTTGCTTGTCCTGTCATGCCACTCCGGACAACAACTGAAAACATACACAAACACATACACAAACTCAAAACAACACAGAATTTAAAGATGACCAAATTAACGTCTGTCTATGTGTGTACCTTTGTTACAGCTCTTTGCTTCACATGAGCTCAGAACAAATACAGCCAGAAGAGAGAAAGAACGTGACTGGGCCTGAATGTGCAATATTATCAGTATGTGTGAGGAGTGAATGGCCTGTTATTGAACACATGAAGTTAAATACGTGTGGATTACTTGTGGATTATTATGTTTTTATCAGCCATTTAGGCTCTCATTCTGACGGCACCCATTCACTGCAGATGATCAATTGGTGAGCAAGTAATGTAATACTAAATTTCTCCAAATCTGTTCTGAATAACACACTAAAAGAATTGTGCTTAATTGTATTGGATATGCACTTGCAGTTCACTTCATATCCTCGACTATATTTTTAAAATCTGTACTTGGAGATAATATAATATTAATGAAATAAAAGGTCACTTAAGTACACTTTCATGACTATTTTTCTTAAATACTCATGAAAGTTTACTCTCTTTATGTACATTTAAGTACTTCAAATTCGGCAGCACAGTCAAGCCATATTTAAAAAATTATAACTAATTATGAAAAATTGCATATAAAGATGAGTGGGTCAAAAACACTCCTAAGTTCAACTAATTGCATTTAATGTCAATTTAACTGTAACACATTTTCATTCAACATTACATTCAGTTGGCACATAAGTATATTCTTTTTTACTTTTAAATTTAAAAACAAGTACAAGGAGTTTAATATATTAAAGCCAAATTGTTACAAAACTCCCGTACTTTTTACTGTATTGCTCTTTACTGGATTGGAACAATATCCATGAAGTCATTTCTAAAATATCCTGAAAATAAAAAACATGATGTCATATTGTTGTACTCCATTTCAGCCTGATGCACAATAGGATCTTCATGGCCATGTAAACTAACTGTCCAGAAAGAGGTTGTGTTACTTTACAGTGGTTTGTTCATTCCTCCATGGCTAAATGATCAAAGAACTCCTGGATATTATATGTGTGTGCGAGAAGCGTCTGATATCAAATAGTGTAATGTGAGTCTTTGTATTGAACTGAGCCCTGTTTCGTAAAATGGAATACAGAGTTTCAAGTGAATAAATCTGCATTTGAAAGAAGAAGTACATTATTAATTAATTAATTTTATTATTTATTTTTTAAAATAATTAAATGTTCTTTGTAGCAAGAATATACACTTGTTCATGGAGTGTGAGCCTCAGTTGACACCTGAGCTTAAGCAAAGCCCCATACAGTTAAATATCATTCATAAGTCATTCAGTCCAAACTGCACACCTGCCACATGTAAGGCCTGGCCTCCCCTTAGGCCTCTAGTGAATCCATTATAAATCTTATAATCTACCACAAGACACAAGGCTGTTAACCACCTACAGATAGATGTCAGACCAATCACACTCAAGATAATGACTCAATAGTTTCCCTGCAGCTAAAACATCTCCTATAGGCTCATATTTCATACATTTTCCTTTTAAAACATCTCTTTCATTTCCGACCGACCACAAAGAATATATGAGGCCATGTACTACATACACACTCACAAATGTGATTTTCTAATGACTTTCTTGAAGCTGAGAATGACTCATGCAATTAAAAGACAAAAGGTAAAATGAGAAAGACAACAATAAAATATATATATGTTCAACTTAATAACAGTTACAGTACAGGCTTACAACTAAAACAGCAGAGTTGACACACTGTTTATCCCCAAAATACATCAATCATGTTGTCAAACATGATCTTTGAGCAGAAAGTGAATAGCCACTTTTCCACTGTCGGGCCAGTGCGAGCCAGTGCTTTAAACGGGCCGGGCGGGGCTAATAGCTTCGGACCTGTACCGAGCCCAAAATCACGATGCGCTTCACTAAAACCTTCCCTTTACACGCCTCCAGTGTTGCCAGACATACAATAATTATCGTATTTGTACGATAATTTAGACCTCTGTACGATGTACGATCAATAATGAAAAAAATCCCATAATGTACGATAATTTCAGAATTTTGTGAAACTTCAAATGGTGGTCGTTGTAATCATAGGGCTTCTATACTAATTAATCTAGCTGTCGATCCTACGTCTACCGTGCCCGTTCCCAAAAAAAGCGGCCGTTCCCTTTCGAGGGAACTTCGAACTGCGTCCTCTAGGGGTCGCTATGGGGAACGCCTTGGCATGACCCGTGTCTGAAGCATACATTCAAACTACAACACGTTGGCCGGCGACAGCCTATGATGTCACTACCGGTGCGACCACAGTATAAAGGGGCGCCGGGAGAACACGTCATCCTCTTCTTCGTCTTCAAGTGACTGTTTTGTTTGAAGCGTGCATTCCTGTGGTAAGAACGATCTTTTCTTCCCTTGTCATGGCAAGCACTAGTAAGACGTTTAAGAGGTGTGTGGATCTGTGTCCTGCTGGGTTCTGCCCAGGAAGAGCAGGAGATGTCTGAGGAGGGTGAAGAAGTCAAGATTGAGCCCTCTAAATCCTCCTGCCCTGCATATGATGAGCTGTTGGAGGTTATGGAACGCGCCACGGCGAGGCTCGACTTGCCGTGGAAGTGGGCCAAGAAGGTGGCACCGCGGGGTTGTCTCAAAGAAGCGTTATCTTTCTGACCATAGACCCCCAGCTCAAGTGAGCCTTCCATTTCTTCCTGATCTCCATATGGAGATCGAGAAGGAATGGAAGAGGCCGTTTTCCTCTCGCATCCATAAGTTCCAGCATACGAGTTATGCCAACATTGAGGGGATGCGTGAAAGTGGCTATGAGAGGAAGCCCCTGTAGAAGAGACGCTAGCTAGCTATCTCTCTGTGGGTGAGACATCCTCTCTCAAGGCTCCCTCCTTGCCATCTAAGCCCCTTCAGGATACATCTCGTTTAAATGGCAGGGCATACACAGCAGCAGGTCAGGCTGTCGCTTCGTTGCACACGAAGGCAGTGCTTCAGGCGTACCAGGCTGATCTGCTGAAAGACCTGGATAAGCGTCAGGGCCTTTCCCCTGATGAGGTAGCTGAGCTGCGCTGCACCACGGATCTTGCCCTCCGTGGCACTAAGCAGGCCGCCACTGCTATGGGCAGATCTATGGCGGCCATGGGGGTAACGGAGAGACATCTGTGGGTGAACCTGGCAGATATCGGGAAGAAAGAGAAGGGCTTTCTCCTCGATGCTCCGGTTTCGCCTTCCGAACTTTTCGGTACCTCCGTCGAGATGGTGGTTGAGAAGTTTAGGGAGGCGAAGGCGCGCTCAGTCGCCTTCAAAACCTTAAGTCCACGAAGGTCCAGGTCTGAGCCCGAACAATGCAGGAGTCCTGGCCCGTCCCGGTCTGAGGATCAGAGACTTGTGCCCCTCCCCCACCTGCGGGTGGGGCTAGGAGGAAGCGTGAGTCAAAGGGAGGCAGGCAAGACCTGAGGGAGGTGATCCAGACGAGTCGTTCTCAATGCTCTCGTCCGGACCAGAGTAAGACATAAAACATCTACTCACCTCCCTCGGGGGGTTTTATATCTGCCCTTATCTTCCCCTTCCTAATTCCCATGTAACCACCATCAACTCCACCTTACCAAGGTTAGGTGGGAACCTCCTGCGCTTGCATTGCAGTCTCTCATGCTGGACCTATGATGTTTTGGTTAGGTTCTATGTCTAAGTATAGAAACTACCTTACTGATGGTCCAGACCCCAGGCTTCTTCGGATTTCGCCTCCTGAACTGAGCTCATGAGCGGGAACCATGGTGGGTGAGTACGATCCATTTCAATTCTGTTCACTGGTGGTTGTGTGTATCCTTCTGCTAGCCTTCTTTGCAGTGTTTCCGGCACCTGTCTGTTGTGTTTCTGACCTTGTTTAGGGTAGGTCCCTAACTCAGAACCCTTGCTATCGACTAATTATGGGGATGGCCTCACTTGTCGATACTGGATCCAGACTGGATGATAGCCCTGTTCTCGGCTTCATGCCTCCTGGATCATGTGGCCAAGTCATTAGGCTTCTGTGGGAGCCTTCTTGGTCATCAGGTCCCCAGTACAGCACTGCAATCCCAGGACCTGCGGGTCCTTCCTTCTGGTGAGCTCTCCGGAGTGTATGCTTTGCGAGATGCCCCCCTTGGACATCCTGGCTGGGTATTTGCTTCAAGAGGCTGCCCCAACTGGGACGCCCTACCCATGTCTCGCCCCGAGGGGCTTGCTGTTTCAGGATATCCATTTTTCTCTGAGTGGAGCTCCTCTCGCTGAGGTATTGAGCGGCTTTACTCCCTAAACTCCACTCCCTGAGGTATGAGTGAGGGGTGTTTCTGTGGAAACCCTTCCCGAGTGCTTTGGCGCTGAGGAGAAACAGCTCTTCATGCATGATCTGGGCCCCATTGTTTCCAGGCTCTGCGGGTCTGGTTTAAACAGGGCCCAGGCTCTCTATCAGGGTAGAGAGCACAGAGCTGGATGGGGTTGACAATAGCTGCCTCCCTGGTGAGCTGTCTTTAATCTAGCTAGCATCGCTCCCCTCATTGTAGAGGGTCATCTATGAGCATGCTGCTCCCTTCCGAGCGTCCGAGTTCCCTCCCCTCCGGAGGAGTTGAATTCCCCGCTCCATGGGTTCCCAGAGCTCCTTGAACCAGTAACATCAGGCTACTAGGCCCCTTTCTCTGCCTCCCTGATATGCTGCGTTTATGGTTAAGCTTGCAGTACGCTTACCCTTCAGGATTATCTACGAGCACGCTGTAGGTCGAGCATCTGTCTCCCTCTCTCGGCTGAGAGCTGGATGCTATGCTCCTTCAGCTAGGTAACTTACTGCTAGCCATACCAGGCTTGTGACCATGATGATGAGTTGGTGACTCCTCATATGACAGCTCGCTCTATGGGGTGCGCCATTTCCATCTATGTGCGCTCTGTGTATGCTATGGACTGCTCCCTCAGAGTGCCACGGTCACATAGGGTCTCTAGGCCTGTCTAGTAACAGCCTCTATGACCTTAGTAATGGTATCCCTAAAATCCATGTTATGGTAAGTGCGCACGCTAAGTCTCTGTGCACTTTCTAAAATCTACGCTGTTATAAGGACACACATCAAGCAATTTGCATTCTTTCTAAAATCCTGTATGGTAGGGGTTACACGCTGCGGCTTCGTGCCCTTTCTTTGAGTCGGTCAGGCCCCAGTTTCACCTTGGGCACCACTCTACCTATATATCCCCAGTGATACCGACTTGAACAGGGTGTTGCTACCAAAGGTCTGTTGAGACAGTTCCTTCAGTGAGCTCATGCAGAGCAAGCGGTAGCCCCTGGGTGACAGGCCAAGACCTAGTTACTATCCTAGGTGCTTGGTCGCATCCGCTTAAAGGAATCTCTTCTTCTGATTCCTAGAGGACGCAGTTCGAAGTTCCCTCAAAAGGGAACGTTTTAGGTTGCGTATGTAACCATGGTTCCTTGAGAAGGGAACGAGACCCTGCGTCCTCTAGTTTCCTTGTCATGTTTTGGACGCAAGCTTCAGACGAAGAAGCGGATGACGTGTTCTCCCGGCACCCCTTTATACTGTGGTTGCACCGGTAGTGATGTCATAGGCTGTCGCCGGCCAACATGTTGTAGTTTTGAATGTATGCTTCAGACACGGGTCACGCCAAGACATTCCCCATAGCGACCCCTAGAGGACGCAGTGTCTCGTTCCCTTCTCAGGGAACCATGGTTCCATACGTAACCTGAGACGTTTGTTTGCATGTTTTGTTAAAGATTAAAATCGCAAAGCATCGATGTTTTACAATAATAAGTGATACATTGATCATAATTAATTAATTTATCAAGATTGAAAATTAGTCACACAGAAATAAAGCGGTATGAACCGTTATTTCACAAAAGAAAGAGGACAGCCTACTTATTCAGTCGAGTCTGTTTCTGTTTATTTGTAGTCACAGTATACATCACATTTAGAAAGAATGATTATTTCTATATTTTTTCCATCAAAAATACGACCTGAGTAGCAGAGGGAGCTCCCGAACAAAAAACATTATTATGATATTTTTTATGACGTACGTGGAGACGAGACTTATGACAGATAAAATATGTTACTAAATAAATACACGATTGTGATAGAGAATGAGAAGCTGACGTCTGATTTCTTCAAGCAGTCGTATTTACCATGTTTACTGGTAACGTTAATGGCTAGCGTGCATAGTCTTTTGCATCGCTTATAAATACCTATTTCTGCCTTGTATGGTGATCAACCACTGGATCTCAAACAGACGTTTCAAACACTCGCTGCTGTCTGAAAGTGAGTTTTGAGCTCAACTTATTTTGATGCTGGTGTTATCTATTAACTTTATGAAATGATCCGCGGTGCTGACACTCTCCAGACGTGGAAAAACTCCGCCTTTGTTCATAGCCACTCCTCTAGCCCCAGTTGGACCACTTTGGCCCAAGGTTTTCGTCCGGCCATAAAACCTACTGTCATTAACCAAATGACAGTGGAAACCCTACTGGCCCTGGCACGCACTAGCACGCCCGCTTTTGGCCCGACAGTGGAAACGCGGCTATTGCCATGAAAGAAAAAAAAAGTGAAAGATGAATGTTTATGAATATGTGTGCCCGTGAAGCACAGATGGCAGCATCCAGTTTGCATACTTGCGTTGCTGTAACTACCATTGAGATGGACAGAAATGCTCATAGACAGCTGTATAATCACATGATTTGGCAGTTTTACAGCTTGTTAAGCTGCCTTCAAGTCATGAAGGAATTATCATATTATTAAATGAGTGCATGTGAATGGCACCATATTTTCATAATTGCCTGCAGGAAACTCTTTAAAGGGGTTATATGATGCTGCTAAAAAGAACATTATTTTGTGTATTTGGTGTAATGAAATGTGTTTATGCGGTTTAAAGTAAAAAATATCTCTTTGGATTTGAGACTTTAGTCTTTGCAAATTTACAGATCTTCTTTATAGAGCGTTACCAAGAGCTTGTAACACTCCAAAGAGAAAGGAAAAAATGAAATTGCATCATATGACCCCTTTAAGTCCTGACTTAGTTTGAGGGTGTGTCAAATAAAGAATCATTGCACAAGCAAACTGATGTTGCTTATTAGTATTTAGAGTTCAGTACAAGATCGACAGCATTTGTGGCATAATGTTGATTGCCACAAAAGGTTATTTTCACTTGCCCTCCTTTTTTCTTTTCTTTTTTCTTTTCTATTGTCGTTTTTTATTTTGGCAACACTTTATTTTAAGGTGTCATTGTTACACGTTATATGTGCTTACTATTATAATAACAATAAACTATGCATAATAACATAGAAGTAACCCTAAGACAAACCCTAACCCTAACCATATAGTAAGAATGTAGTTAATTAATATTACTCAGTACTTAGTGTGTAATTACACTGTAACAAGGACACCTTAAAATAAAGTGTAACCTTTTTTCACATTTTGACATTTATATGCTGGAAAATAACAAATCAGGGTTAAAGCTGTTTAAACTATATATTTAGACAAGTTAGAATTTTGGTAAATTGGTTGCAAAATGGCAAACCTTGTAACAGCATAAACAATAAATAAAACTCTCCTCATTTCTGTGTCCTTATACAGAGACTTTCTATCTGGGTGTTATAGTAATTAAGACTCACCCAGTCGTACATCAAAAAGAGGTAATTTTTTCATAATAATATAAAAAAAAAAAAACTACAATAAAAAAGTAAATAAAACTATGCTGTCTGACATCTTGCCTTTGAAACTGCATAAACAAAATCACCGGATTTACATCATATACAGTACAGTACATCTTTCAATATATACTACAATGCACATAGAAGAGTATTGTGTATCTGACATCATGGAGCAGATAATAGAAATGTACTAGAATGAGTACAATAATCCTGCTCACCCTCCTGGTACAAAATCTTTACGCCAAACAAGACCAACAGGCTACAGTTATCCCTTACTGTACTCCACTGTCCTTATATCTCTCCTCTGCTGTTCTGTGGTTGAATCCCACTGGAGTGCTGCAATGGTGTCGAGTTTAGCGGCGGTATCAGTTATCAGTGATGGAGCGACATCAAAGCCGTGCTGTTAAAAGACACAGAGCTGGACTCAAGAGTGGAAATGAAGAACTTGCCTCTATCCAGCATTCTCAATCACAATGCATTCAGGGACTTTACATTCATGGAACAGAGGCTAAAGATGATGGGCTTTCTTAATTTACTTTAATGTGCTATTTTGGAAAGTTTACATCACTTAGAACAGTAAGAACACACTTCACCTCTACAGGCTGCATGATTTGAGGTGTCATTTATGTCTATTGTACGAATTATGTGTGAAAGTTTATTTATAGTTATGGGTTGTTTTAACCCTCAGATTTCTGATACTAAATATGGGCAAATAATAAAAATTGATGCTTGACAGCACACACCATTATTTATTGAATATGATTACAATAACAGTTATTGGCATGGAATGTGGCATAATTATATTTGCATAATTGTGACTTGTTGAACATGTTTAATCTTGATTACGAACTCTGTCAAAATAAAAAAAGACATCAGAGTGCAACAGTCAGGTTCCAGAAGTAAAAATCCCGGTCATTCTCTCCATAGGGGAACTGATTTTTAATGATAACTTATAAACCTTTAGAGACAGACTTACTGTGAGCTAAGAGATCAATGTTATTACATGGCACTCTGAAATATTTGATTCTGATAAGTCAGTTGCAACATTCTGAGGTCAGTAACAGAGTTCAATAGTCAGAAAAGGTCAAAATATCTTTTTGGCAACCACTCATGCAGGTCAAATCAAAGTTCATGTTGTGATTCACGTCATAGCTGGTTGGTTTGGTTCATGGTTTATAACTCTTAAATGAAGACTTTAAAAAAAAAAGAATCCCAAGGAGAAAAATGAATGGGAAAAATATTTCCAGAACCCAAACTGCTGAAAAAGTGGGCGGGCACTGATGAACTCTATTAGCACTGTAAGTGAATATTAAAAGAGCATTATGATTGTCTCAGAAATGAGAGTGATGCTTTCAAGCATAATTCTGACTGAGAAACAAAATCAGGTTAGTAATGACTAGCTCATCTTTTCCTCCATAAATCTCTGCGAATCAGATCTAATTTCAATCCTTATTCAGAAAGATGGAAGGAAGGCGGAGACCAGAGGGAACTTTATTTGACCCCAATACAGTAGGAAGAAATGCACCACCTACGCAATATTCATTCTTTATTTTCATAAAAGGTTTGACACTTTGTATTACAGTGTGTCTATATAATATGTACATTACATAATACCATAAAGTATATTTCTTTTGGCTGTAAATGCCATAGTCAGGCTCATAAAAGTCACTGTTACAGTGTGCAGTGTCTGGAAATATATACATGCGGAAGCCATTTGTCTCTGAGATCTGAACTGATATGCTCTGTACCCTTATCAAATGAAGCACAAACACTCACTGCAGTGCATTAGTATCTAATGACAGAAGACAATTTTAATAAAACAGGATGCTTCTGCTATTTTCTTCTGCAGTTCATTTGAAGGGGGTCCTATTATACTTTTTTTTACATCTTCAGCTTCCTTTAGTGCATAATGTTGCTGTTTGAGCATAAAAAAATATCTGCAAATTTGATCTGCAACTGTAGTCCTGAGTTTTCTTCTGAGAATGAACACATCACAACATTCCTCATTTAAATAATTCCCAAGGCATAAGAAAAAATAAGAGGGAGCGATGCCTGGTAGAGTTGTATTAGTAGTTTGTTGTCGCTTTGTCCAAGAGGTGCCGTTTCACAGATCTAATGCCTTGTTCAGACGGTCAGTCCAAATTTTCCAGGAATTTCCAATTGCAATCTGATCATATTTAGCAAGTGTAAATGGCAAAAAATCAATACGATTTTTCTAAATCTGTTTCAAGCTACATACGTATGTGGTTTGAAATCCTATTCAAATCACATTTTTGAAAACCCACTCTGTTTGGATTGTGCATACATTTTTTCGCTTATATCTTATGGTGGCCCAGTAGTGCACAATACAACAAAATCGCCACAACACAATAAAACAAACAAACCACATCACAACAAAATTAGTACAACACAATGGAAACAACACCTAAGTCGAGTCTGAGTCTAATCCGAGTCTTTAACCAATCGAGTCCAAGTCCAACTAAACACTACTGTTTTCGTCAATATCGAATAGGGTTGGTGGATGGTGGTCACCAGGGTAGCTTGGTGAATGGGACCTGAAGAGCAGATAATGCACCTGTTATTGTGGTTGTGTGTTTTGTGTGGGTTTTATATGATGGGCGGTTAGACCTTAGTCAGGGTAGACAGCATTTAGATTTTTTTTTCGTTGATGAAAATGAGTCTGTGAGTGATAGACCTAGTCTTTACTGTGGCACACACTATATATAAAAACCCTACATGTAATTTTCATAACTCACAGCCAACTCACAACTGTTTTATTTCTGAATGTATTTTGAATGCATTTATAGTTAGTAAATTCCATTATGTAAGGAATAATTGCTTTTGACCCATAAAAACAACTGCCGCAAAGATGTTAGAAGCATTCTTTTTCTTTGAAACTAGAAGCTGCCACTGTTTAAAATAATAATGATAATAATAATAATAAGAAGAAGAAGAAGAAGACGACGAAGACGAATTTCATTACAACAGCAAAAAAACTAATGCTAAACTAATGTAAGTAAATGTAAGTAAAAGGTTCTCAATATTACTGAAGGTAGCTAAACAGTCTAATTATTAATTACAAGCAAAGGGATAAATAATTCAGCGGCAGAAGATTTACGCTGCTGTTGCTTTAAGACCTGACGCAAATATTTTGAAACATCCTTATTTCTCCCAACTGTTCAGGTTCACTTAAGACAAAACTGACTGCACAGAAACCTGGCGACTTTCAAGTACTGGACAAGACTTAAAAACACATGCAAATAATGAATATCACTTCGTGAAAAGGCATTGAGTCATTGTCATTTCCATCAACTGTCCTTGGACTTCTAAAGGCTCGAGTCCGAGTCAAGTCAGAGTAAAAATGCATCCGAGTACGTGACAAGTCCAAGTCTACTAAAAGTTATACTTCAGTCTGGACTCGAGTCCGAGTACCCCAACTCTACAATGGAAACAAGCCACAACACAACGAAACTAGCACAACACAACGGAAACAAGCCACAACACAACAGAGAAAACAAGTCACAACACAATGAAATTAGCACAACACAACAAAAACAAGCCACAACATAACAGAAACAAGCCGCAACACAGCAGAAACAAGCAACAACACAACGGAAACAAGCCGCAACACAACGAAAATAGTTAAATGAAATGAGTCTTTTGTGTTGTGGAGATTTAATTGTGTTATGCAGTACGTTTCCACCGTATATGTAAAATGTAAACACGTTGGATGTGTTCAGACGTTTTTAAACAAACAATGTCTGACGTGTTTATGCTTTATATGGCGGAATAAAGCATGGAATAAAGCTGCACATTCCTACTTCCTAAGTTTCTGCTGCTGCTGCCACACTCTGTGTCGGAAGGAACGACGGAGACGTGGATCAAGGAACAGTCTTTAATAGAATCCAGGGAAGGCGGTTCACACAAATATGACGTTTTAGACCAGACAAAGACTGACAGCACAGACTGGAACTAAAATACATGGGGTAACAAGGGTAATTGCAAAGACACACCTGAACCAAATCATACAATCAACGAGAGACAGAAACTGGGTCACGGGGAGCACATGGGGAGAAAAACACACACAGACAGTCCAGAGGCATGACATATTGCCCCCCTCCCGGAAGGCGCGTCCTTGCGCTGTAGAAACAACAGAGGGAGGGACAGATGAGAACTAGGGAGGAGGCTCGGGAGGAGGACGGACACCCGGGAGGGGGCCGGCAGACAGAGTCCAAGGTGGAGATGACAGGAGGAGGAGCCAGGGCGGACCAGACGGAGACAGGAAGGGGTTGGAGCAGGCGGAGCCAGGTGGGACCCAGGCCACAGCCGTAAAGGCAACCCACAGTGGAGCCGACGGAGGGAGGAGCCATGGTGGAGGAAGGGCTGACGACTCCAGGGGCCTACCGACGGCGGAGGAGCAGGTGGTGGAGGAGCCCGAGGCGGAGACGGAGAGCCGAAGAGCCAGGGTGATGAGGAGGATCTGGAGGACCATGGCGGAACAGGTGGCTCAGGTGACCGAGGTGGAGGCGTGGATCCAGAAGGCCATGGCGGAGCCGGAGCGACAGAGGACCGAGGAGGAGCCGAAGGGAAGGAGGAGCCTGAGAGAGCCGGATGGACGAAGGAATGAGGCGCAGTCGGAGGAGTGCAGTCCTGAGGCTACGGATGGTTGATGACAGACCAAGGCAGAGCCGGAGAGACGAGGGAGCCCGGCGGAGCCAGTGGACTGCTGGGCCACGTCAGAGAGGAGAGCGCTAGGAGCCATGGTGGAGCTGCTGGGTCGATGGACCGAGGAGGAGTTCTGGACTCAGAGGCTGGAGGCGGAGACAGGGGATCCTCCTGCCACGACGCCGATGGAGACTGGCAGACCCGCGGTGATCCCACTGCACAGATGGTGGGCTGAGGGTGAGCAGAGGGGCTGCCAGACGACAGCGGGGGAGAAGGCAGGAGCAAGCGG
>NW_015539854.1:451101-451955 GCF_001515605.1 Sinocyclocheilus anshuiensis
GGTGGGGGGGGAATTGTGAGCCTCCGGGCTCTCAGGGCAGCACTCAGGAACAGAAGCCCTCACTTGTCTGGACTCGGGGACAAAAGCCCTCTCTGAGATGGACTCGGGAACCGAAGCCCTCCCTGGGATATACTCAGGAACAGGAGCCCTCTCTGGGCTTGACGTGGGAACAGGAGCCCTCTCCGGGTCGGACTTGGGAACGGAAGCCCTCTCTGGGCTAGATTTGGGGACAGAACTGACAGAGGACTCCGACGAAAGAGGGAGGAGAGGGGGCAGGTTGGCCCATAAATCCATAAACTTTCCTTCAGAGTTCCACAGTCCCAGATCCACAATAAGCTTACCCTCAGCTAGGATGCAGTGGGCGGAACTCCTCTCCGCGATCTCGCTGTCCACAGCCTTTTCCCTCATGAAGGGCATGGTAGCCGGCTCTCGCACCTGGTCTGATGTCACAAGCAGCTCTGGCTCCTTGGCGGCCACATGTTTCTATGATATACTGAAAATCAATTATAAGCATATCATAAGTTTTAAAGGCTTTAATTGGCAAAAAATATAATGAGTCAATATTTTCAGTGTTGATCCTTGTTCTTCATAACCTCTACAATTCGCTCTGGCATGCTGGATATTAGATTCTGGGCCAAATCCTGACGGATGGTGATCCATTCTTACCTTATTAGTTCTCAGAGTTGATCACAATTTGTGGGCTTCTGCTTGTCCACTCGCCTTTTGAGGGCAGGACGTTTTGATATCGTTCTTTATTCATGGCAGTGTTTTTGGGCAGAACTATGAGAGAGCCCACTCCCTTGGTTGAAAAGCAACCCCACACATGGATGGTCTCAGGATGCTTCACTGTTGGC
>NW_015539854.1:451971-488965 GCF_001515605.1 Sinocyclocheilus anshuiensis
GAGCAAGCTCTGCACTGGTGGTGACACGATTCCGTAGCTGACTCCTCAGGAGGAGACGGTCCTGGTGCTTGCTGGGACGTCCTGAAGACTTCTTCACTGCAGTCGAACCTCTCTCCTTGAAGTTCTTGATGATCCGGTAAATGGTTCTTTCAGGTGCAATATTCTTTGTAGCAATTTCCTTGCATGTGAGGCCATTTTTATACAAAGTGATGATGAATGGACTTTGGAGGTAACCATTGTTAACAAGAACAAAATGATTGGAAGCATTTCTTCCCTCCTTTTATAGCAATCAGTCTGCTCTTACAATCTAATTAGTATGATAGTGATTTCACCTGACAAGTACTCATTCACACTTTCACATGTGCTGCTGATATGATTAGTCAATTAATGTTAGCTGGTCATTTTGTGTCAGGATTGGAGAAATGTGCTCCATTTGTTTCAAAAATTACATCTCTTGATTTCAGAGTGCTGTTGCTCCTAATACAGTATGTTGATATTAGGGATACTCCGATCCGCCTTTTTCGCCTCCGATACCGATTCCGATACCTAGGGTTCAGTATTGGCCGATACAGATACCGATCCGATACCTGTGAAGTTTTTTTCCCTCATTTAAATAAATATAGAATTTATATAGCTCTGTGTGTGGAAATGATAATCATTCTTTCACAATCTACTACAGACTACTTCATTATAAAGAACAATAAAATAAACAATAAATCTGAAAAAATATAGGCCTATGTATATTTATAATCTATGACACAAATGTATCATAAACTAGGTTAGTGGATAATTCGGCAGCAAAAGTTATTCTAGAAAAATCAGTGCACAATCATTTTAAAAATCCAAACATTTAGTAAAAAAACAATATTTTGTGGGGAACTAAATATGGTAAAATGTTACACATTGCTATTTGTATTATTATAAAATCCATTCATTAAAAACATTAATGAATGTATTTATATACAAGTATATACTATAAAATTAAAAAACATTTCTTTTAAATCTATAGCATATTTTTTAATAAGGCAACAACATATTATAGATACGACAGGACAAAACAAATACAGTGAAGCACAAACTGTTTTTATACAGTCTATGAGCACGAAGCGCTTACAATGTGCGCATAGAAACAATGTGAATGAACACCGCAACAGCTTAAGCAGCAAACTTTGCGAAACTTTTTGCAAAAATTTGTGTCACTGCCAAAACATTTGGCCATGACTAGGGATGCTCCGATCCGCCTTTTTCGCCTCCGATACCGATTCCGATACCTAGGGTTCAGTATTGGCCGATACCGATACCAGTGAAGTTTTTTTCCCTCATTATAAAGTCCTTTTTGCAAAATCATAGACATGTATTTACAAATCAAGTATAATGGGAACACAGAATGATCTTGGAGAGAGCTTTACCGAGCTGACTGCTGTAAGTTAACCGAACGTGACCAGGGTTTAAAGGCTGAACGACTGACTGACAGCCACAGCGGAAAGAGTTTGTGTGAACTTTAATGTAAGGACTTAAATATGCATATGTAGCTCACATTAAGCTATCATATGGCTTCAGAAGTAACACAGAATAATTCGCACAATCGAAAAAAAAAGAATCTCGGATTTAGATCGACCCTCTCTGGCCGATCCGAGAAAAATGGCACTATCGGAGCCGATACCCAATATGAATATCGGATCGGCACATCCCTAGCCATGACTGTACATGGGGTCATGAGGGTAATTGCCAAGACGCACCTGAACCAAATCATACAATCAATGAGAGACAGAAACTGGGTCACGGGGAGCACATGGGGATAAAAACATACACAGACAGTTCAGAGGCGTGATTGTGTTTCTGCGATATAATCTCAACCGTAAAGATCTTTGTTCTGTTGTATGATATTTACACTTAGGCCCTGTCCACACGAACGCGGTTATTTTTAAAACCGCAGCTTTTTCTACGTGGTTTGGCCGTTCGTCCACACGCAAACGCAGCACCAGGTCACTGAAACCGAACATTTTTGAAAACTTCTGCCAGGGTGAAGATTTTCAAAAACTCCGGTTGCAGTGTTATCGTGTAGACAGCGAAACCGGAGTTTTTGGCTTGTGACGTCGGAGCCTGCGCTGTTATCTCCGCCTACTGGAAACTTTTTCAAGCTTCTGATTGGCCTAAATGGCTTTACGGTTGAGATTATATCGCCACCTGTTGGCTTGGCATGCTCTTGACAGTGCTTCATAGCATGCGTTTGCTTTTTCATGTGGACGGAGATTTATAAACTCTGTTTATAAAAATACCCGTGTACGTGTGGACATAACTCAATGGAATATCTGGTCCGGTGAAAGCTTGTGGTATCACTTATGGAGATTGTGTTTCTGTAGGAAACTAAGAATGGGTGACAATACAGTAAACCAGTCTAGTATACTGAATTTGATTAGTTCCAGTAGTGAAAAACAGACACTAGAGGTCTGTAGGTAAAATTAAATGTTGCAAAAGACAGATAGAGAAAAACAAAAAACAAACAAACCAGTCTCTCATACTTTCAATTTAAATGCACTTTCTGTCCAACCCTGTTACTTTGTGACATTTTATCTCTTTAAAGTTTAAACAATAATTTATCTTTCTGACACTATATTCATGGGAGTGTAAAACATCAGTAAAACAGCCTTTATAAATACATAGTACAGTGTACAGCCTTTATAAATATTTGCTTACTTAACCTTGACAAGTTCATTTCTTTTATGAGAAAAATGGTATTTCTATATCTTTTTTAACAGAACAGTTATTGTTCATAACCAAGGCCACTATTAGACGTATTTTCAATGATCTCTAAACCCCCCAAATTCTAATGGCATTTAAAAGACACAAGGGTGAGTAATTGGTGAAAGAAATTGTATTTTATTTATTTATTTACAATTTTACAAATTTACAAATGAATCAGCTGGTGTCAAGGCATTTTTAGTCATTTTTATTTATATAGTACATTACACAATGTACATTGTTTCAAAGCAACTTTACAGAAAAATGTTGCATTGTTAATATCTGAAATCACACACACACATTTGATGCAAGGATCTCTAACTTCTCAAAATTTGGAATGAAACAGGATTGACAAAAACTGAGAATAAATATTTATTTTAATATTATGAAATGATTTTTTTATATATATAAATCAGGAATATCTTTATCCTGGCAGTTGTCTAAAGATATTCTTTAAGGAACGGTGTTTATGTCAGAACAGAGTGCTTCTCCAAGAGGTATGTGATCTCTTGGGAATCTGAGGTGCTTTTGAACCTCTTGAGTGATAATTATTTGCCTGTTTGCATGGTGTGAGTCTGTGCATGTGTAGATGGTTAGGAGAGAAAGTCTAGAGAGTGATTTATAATGATATTTCTTCAGGAAGGCAGAACAAATCAGGGGTCAGACAGTAAGTGCATGTGAAGCGAGTGTGTACTGTCCATTATTCTCTTCATGTCTCCTAGCTCATTAGGTGACCTCTTCATGTCCTGCTTTTTCCTTTGAATATTTTACTTTCGTTGTGACTGTATAGAGAGTGAAACAGCAAGGGGCAGAGTGAATCCATATGACTAAGTACAGTATTTTCTTTTGGAGATACACGTACAGTGACCCCAAAAACTAGTTGTACACTTAAATGTACTTAAAAAAAGTTCACCCTTGTGTCATTCCAAACCAATAAGATTTCCGTTCATCTTTGGAACACAAATGGAGATATTTGTAATATTTTTAATTATTTCATACATTTATTGAAAATCCATGCAACCAAAATTTTAAAGCATCAAAAAATACACAAACAGATCGTAAAATCTGGGGCTTTGATTGGTCTCTCTGAAAGTGGGTGATTCCATATGAATTGAGTGGTTAATCCAACAAGAGAGAGACACGATTGTTTTATATGATGAACAGGTGTAACTTAGTCTTTTATTTTGCTTCGAAGATAATGGTGGGTTTAGAACGACAAAGGTGAGTAACCAAGAACCAAATTTTCATTTTTGTGTTAACTAACCCTTTAATTCAGATTTTAAAAATGTGAAAAAAAAAAGTGATACTAGAGTTTTTTCTTAGAATGAACTTCTCATTTTCACATCATTTTTCCAGTAAATCAGCTGGTGTCAAGCTGTTTTAAATGGAAGTACTGTATGAAGTCAGTTCCTCTTCACACAGGTGTCCTAAAAAAGTCTAGTCAGTTTTATTAATACAATTATTTACGCACTTCACATTGTTCCAAAGCAGCTTTACAGAAAAATATTGCAGTACTAATATCTAACATTCCATAGGTCATTGTTAAGCAGTTCCATGTAAAACTTCATAAAGTTATACCTTAATATGCTTGTCACATTTTTCACAGGTCTCTTAGCAAAGTAACCTTTTGAACCTATACAGAAAAAAACTATTGAGACACCTGACCATTACAACAACAAGAACTTTAATGACATTACATTCTAAATACATAGACATTAATACGAAGTTGGTCCCCACTTTGCAGCTATAACAGCTCAGCTTCAACTTTTCTGAAAGGCTTGTCCACAAGAGGAAATTTTTGCCTATTCAACCATTTGTGAGGTCATGCACTAATGTTGAACAAGAAGCTCCTAATCTCTTTTCCAGTTCATCTCAAACGTATTTGATCGGGGTTGAGGTCAGAGCCCTGTCAAGGCCAATCAAGATCTTCCACACCAACTCATCTTTATGGACCTGGATTAGAAAAGGGCCTTCCCCCAACTGTTCCCACAAAGTTGGACGCATGGCATTTTCCAAAATGTCTTGGTACAGTATGCTGAAGCATTAAGATTCCCCTTAAATGGAAGTAAAGTAAGCACAACCCCTAAAAAACAGCCCCATGCCATTATATAGTAATTCCTCCATCAAACTTTACAGACACAATGGCACAATGCAGTCAGGCAAGTAAAGTTCTCCTGGCATCTGCCAAACCGAGACTCACTCATCAGACTGCCAAACAGAGAAGCATGAATCACCACTCCACAGAATATGTTTCCACTGCTCCAGAGTCCAGTGGCGGCATGCTTTACATCATTCCATTTGATGCTTGCATGCAGCTACTAGCCCATAGAAACCCATTCCATGAAACTCCTGCTGTACAGTTTTTGTGCTGATAATAACTGTAGGAGCCTTATATTTGTTTATTGTGTTTGTTTTATTGAATATAAGTACTGTATTTAATTCCTTAAAATATATTTCATTAAAATGTATGGGTGATACCACTTATTGTTTTCGATACGATACCGATACTTTGCAAAGCCAGTATTATCGATATCGATACAATATTTCTAAACTGAAATTTAAATTATGAAATGTATTAAATTATAAAATTACTAAGAGTAAAATGGGTAATGATACCCACTTAACTTTATATTTGAAGTGCATTTTATCGATACGATATTTCTAAACTTAACTTTTAAATTACGAAATGTATTAAATTATTAAATTACTAAAAGCAAAATGGGCAACGATACCGACTTAACTTTATATTTGAAGTGCATTTTAACATTCAATACGCCTTAATTGTAACTTATTAGGTTACATTTGTTTACAAATGGTTCAAATGTTTATTATAGTGGTAACTGTCACACTTACACTGTCTGAGGAACGATGGAGACAAGGAGTATAATAAATCTTTTTAATTCATGAAACACTGGGGTAATCCAACACAGGAACAAGGAATGACACATGTATAGACGAAGTAGACCCGACCGGGGAGAAACGCAAAGACGAGCTTAAATGCTAGGGATAATTGGAGACACACAATCAGACTAAACGAGGACAGGAAAATGACCAAATAAGGAAACACAGGAAGGACTACGGGGGCAAAACAGGTACAAAAGTCTGACAGGTAACCATGGAAATCTACAAATACTATAGTTGAACTATGGTCACTTTGGTAAAACCATGGTTCATTTTCATAAGGGACTGCCAGTGACAGGCTGTTGCCTGCATAAAATGCAACCTTCCTATTCTGACAGTGTATGATTTATATTAATGTTACAGAATAGAACATGCTCAATATTATCTTTTAACATTCAATTTAAATAAATATAATTGCACAAACTATGTAGGCTACAATTTCAATTTGTTTATTGTGAAATAACTCAAACATATATGTTTTTTTCTGTCCTCTGATAAGCATTGTTCTGGGCTGCCATTCTCAAAAATCATCAGCTTTCTTATGATACTTTTGGGAAGTGCAGCCCTGTCAGAAGTGAGTGAATTAACACTCTCTGTGATTGATTGGTTCTGTCTTGCAACATTTGCATGTGTTCAAATTACACAATTATTCACTAACATAGGTTATTTGTCCTAATAATAATTTTTAATAATTTTTTTTATTAATATATAATTAATATTTTTTTTGTTAAATAAACAAAATCACTGGTAAAAAAAAAACACACTTTAGTATCGATATTTTTTATTTGAGTATCGATACTTTCGATACTCACGTCAGTATCGATATATCAATACGCCCACCCCTACTTTTTATTTAACATTTGTGCTTGTACTTCCTCTGTAGGTAAATGGTATTGATTCACAGGTGCACCATAAGATTAAAGAAGGAGTGCAAACCAATCAGATTGTGGGGAGCGAGCGGAAACAGTCATACCGTGCTCGCACACTCAAAGGAACAAGTGAACTGTTGGACTTTATTTTCAAGTTTATTTTGCCTGTTTTGCATTTATTTTGTTTGGAATAAATGTCAAGAGAAATGTTAACATTGGAATAAATGTCAAGAGAAACGTTAACACCCTGGCGCCATTATGGAGAGTACCATGATATGCACCTTGTTTACATGCAGAGGAAAGCACGTGCATGCATCGTGATACTCTCCAAAATAGTGCCAGGGTGACACGGAGGAGAAGAATTGTTGGAAAAAAAAGTTTTTTTTTTGTTTGTTTTCTTTGTCCACAAAAAGTATTCTCGTAGCTTCGTAAAATTACGGTTGAACCGCTGATGACACATGGACATTTTAACAATGTGCTTACTACGTTTCTGTGCCTTGACCGTGGTAGTACCCTTGCTGTCTATGGAAGGTCAGAGAGCTCTCGGATTTCATCAAAAATATCTTTATTTGTGTTCCAAAGATGAATGAAGGTCTTACGGGTTTGGAACAACACGAGGGTGAGTAATTAATGATAGAATTTTCATTTTTGGGTGAACTATCCCTTTAAGCTTAAGTGTCCAAATACTTTTTTGGACCTCTGTAAGTAAATACACATATACCAAGAATGTTTGAAGAATTTCAGTCTTTCTCAAAATCTAGTAAGCTACACAGATTTTCAGAACAACATCAGTGTAGACTAAACTGTGGATCACTCTATAATTGCTTTGATACAGAATGCATTGAAGGATCACATTCTGCAATAACTCAAACTCAAATGCTAACAAAACTATGCATCTGGGGCCCATTTTGCACACATTTACATATTGTTTTCAAAACTGTTAAACTACTGTTTACTGTCATTCCGGTCCCACTTTATATTAAGTGGCCTTAACTACTATGTACTTACATTTAAATAAATCATTTGGTACAATTCACTTATTGTGTACATACATGTTTTTACTTTGTACTTATAATTTAAAAAATGCCTGCATGTAATTACATCTTCTGTAATTTCTGTAATTACATTTATAATTACACTGTTGACCCATCTCTTACACCTTAACCCAACCTTAAACCTGCCTAAACCACCAAACCTGTCCCTAACCTTACCCATATCCCACCTCAATAGCAGCAACAGTGTTTTGCAATACAATATGAACACAATAAGTACATTGTACTTATTTTTTGATGTAGGTTAAGGCCACTTAATATAAAGTGGGACCGTCATTCCTTATAGAATACTTCTGGGGATTTTTAAAAAAATGAATTCAATACACATCATTCACAACAATTGGAGAATGTTGCCTACAAATGTAACCAATATTAGCAGTAACAACTTAGCACAGCTATGCACCGCTGAAAGAGCAACAGTCTCCAAACATTGGATAATGACAGGCATTGATCTTAAAAAACCTAAAGGCATGAAATACAAAAGTGACAGGGAATGAGATTTATGCACCTTGATCATTTCCATAGCCTGCTGGATTATTTTAAATAGAACATTTTTGACATCCAACTGCCTGAAGATTTGGATGAGATGAACCATATTATTTAAAGGTACAGTGTGTAATTTTCCTGCCACATGCAGCATTTATGTCTCTTCCCAAACTCACATCAATGGCACTAATTGTCAAACATAATAGAAAGAACATAATATAATCTTATGCATAGAATAATGGCACTGCCACAAAGCATGACATCCAAATGAGCAAAAAATTTGGCCTATTACAATACTAAATTTGCTGTCAAACTTGTATTGAGCCCAGAATATTCCTTTAACTTAGTATTAAAATAGTTTTGAGTGGGCTAGTTATGCTGCTTTCTGTCACACAGACAAGTGTGACTTATCAAAACAATATTATTGATACCTCTAAGGTAATAGGGACACTATTTCATAACAAAAAAAAGCAGTTTGAGAAAAATGGAGACAACATACTACAAGCGAAACCATTATTCTTTCCCCATATACTGGGACTATTTTGGACCCCATATTTTGGACTATTTACCTACCTAACTAGTGGAAGGAAAACATCCAAAATACACATTTATTACACACATTTTATTACAAGTTATCTTTTTGTGTCTGTAGATTTCAATTAAAATACATATCTTTTAAGGCAGTTTTCTCAAAATATTTTTTGCCAGAAATCTCCACTTCAGTAGTACTTACAAACAGTACATTTTTTACAGTTTTAGTCCTATCTGTATTCTGAATGTTTTTACAGAGGGTTTGTTCATATATCTTTTTATTTTTTTATAACATTTATGAATGTTTTTTTTTCTAGCTGTTGACGGTGTTTTCTGATATTAATTAATAAAAAGAGAGATCCAAATTCCCCTCTGTAAAAACATTTGACTCTGACAAATGAACATTTTGAACCTGGCTTTATTCAATGTTCAGATTTCTGTTCTGGAAATGTATGCAAATTAGTGCATATTTAATTAGAAAATGCCTAATTTCCATATTGAAACAACTTTTCAGAAAACCTGTAATACAAAACAATTGTCTTAATGTACTGTGAACCAGGGAAGTATGGTATTATTATTTTATTTTATTTTTTACACTATTCACCTTAGAGCAAAACAAAGGTTATGCAGATCCACCAGCTAGTTAGTATGAACTTTTGGAGCCATCCCTTTGGGAAATATCCTTTTAACACATTACCTCATGCTTAGTGAAGCTTGAAGGTCGACATTTGCAACAAAATATTTGCTATTGAAAGATTACACCATCTGCAATGAACCCTCTACACAAACATATCATTCCTGACCATGTTTTTCCTTCAGCAGTAAGAGCTCAGGACATAATCCCAGCCTTGGACCTCCTTCCCGGCCAATATTAGTTTCAAATTTTAATCATCACCTCATTGACCAGCTCCCTACAGGAGCAGAATGGGGCTGTGTTGAAATCTTAATGGCTTTACAACTGATGAAAACTGGCTCTTTATCTAAACAAGCCAGAACGCCTAGTATATGAGAATCTAGTATTGAAAAATATCATCCAGGTCAAACTGGCAGACAATAAAGACTATGAAACCTGTAGCAAAACATTATCATTCTGATCAGTATTACCAGAAGTTGTGACTGAAAGTCATATTGCTTTAGTGAAATTATTACTGCTATAGTAATTTCTATCTGGATTAAGTTTATAAAGAACTTGTTCATCTAATCGCAGACAATACTGAGACCATTTCCTGTCATCACCTAGTGGAAACACTTTCAAACCTCACAGAAGCCTCAGAGTTCCCACACCCACTTATAAACCTACTCTACAGAGACTCTTGGGTAATAGATCTGTTATGAGAGCATCATGTCTGTTTTCATGGCCGAGATTAAGACCTATTTCTGTCATGTTAGCAGCTTCTAACAGGAAAGATCAGGACATCACTCAGCTCAAAGAGAAGAATGTTTGGGGAGCTCTTTTATGTCCTCTTTATGTTTTTAACAATGGAGAGAAACTTGATAGAGTAAGTTTACACCGCCAGACTCTTTCAAGCAATCTCCCCCATGTTAGAGACGCATGTAATAATACACCTCAGGGTTCGGAAGCAAAATACAACTTTGTATTGTAAACATTAGTCATTCCTTTAGTTTGATAGTTTACATGTAATCTAGTTTTGATGTATACCAAAGTGCTGTATAGAAGCAAAAATATGTCTTGACATTACATTTTACATTTTAACTTTTTTTAATCCATCACATTGTAAAAGCCTCTCTGGAATAAGCATATTATTACAAACACCATTTTTATTACAATGCCATTAATATAACCATTCTTTGTTACTGTATTTTTAAACGCTGTTGTAACGGAACATTAACATTTCATTATTATAAGAGGTTACAGAGCTTTAATTTAGCATATTTTGTATTTTCATCTGCAACAATCACAGTAAACTTGCAAAATATCGCCCCCCTCCAAAAGCACATGGTATTGCATGACCCACATTCCATCTTAAAACCTAATAATAGCTTCACATTTGATACCCAAATTAGTATGGCCTCTAAAATGATCACAAATTCACTTTGAAGTAACTTGATTATCAATTCATCATAAATTATTGTAAATATATACCATAATAATACAATAATTTTAATAATTTACAATAATTACCTGACAAACTTGATTGCCTTGAATTTAATTGGTTCAGTTTGATAAATACTTCCAGTACACTGAGATAATTAAGGGTAGAATATCACAGTTCAAGGATGATTGTGTTGTGAAGTTATCTAACAGGTGATATCTCGTCATTCTCCCTGCTACAGTATATATGGTCCCTGGGTTATTGAATCATTCCAAAACATGGGGCCCCAATGGGGTGGCTCTCTCTCTGACAGGCCATTCTGGCACGTGGCTGCAGATATTTTACAATTGCCTATAATATCTCATGGTCATAGGTGCTTGTAGTGGAGGATTACCTTACACATAGGCTAACACATATTGGGTGCTTTTGGGGCAAAATAAATTTACTTCTTGTGACGGCACAGCCCAGACAGAAGCCACAAGAGAAAATCAGGTACAGCTTACTGTTTATCCAAAATACCAATAATAACCCGAAAACAAGTGGTTTGTAATTACAGTACAAACAAGATACACAAGATAGCCTATAATGTCTTTGTTGTCATATTCTGTCTGCTCATTCAAAGAGATGGAAATTAAATATTCACTCTTACAACTTTCTACAACATATGACAATATAAACAAAGTAAAACTGTCATAATTTATCAGAAGTAGGGGAGACTTGTTATGGTTCTAACATGGGGAGATTTGCAACAAGACCAAGGAGCTAGGAGTCCCATGATAATTTCATTACCTCCCAGATCTTATATATACCATTCGGTTGTCAAGGCTGGTACATGCAGATTATATATATATATATATATATATATATATATATAGACAGAGAGACTGTGCAGTGGAACTCACTGATGTCTTCACAGACATTTTCAACATCTCGCTAAGCCAGGCTGTTGTCCCCACATGCTTCAAAGCCACCACCATATATATATATATATATATATATATATATAAACTGATGTTGATGTAAGAATGTCAAAAAAAAACAGTTTTTTGACCTTTGTTTAGGATTTTTATGACCGTTTGAAAAAACTGAATTTAAGATTCTAATGGGCCGCGGGATCCCTGATAACCAAACAACAAACATGCTCTTCTCGTTTTAAAGAAAGCCATTCAGGTTTGGATCAAGGAATTACCACAGTCATTTGTAAGTAAACAGCGCCATCTATTGTCTATTGGTTGTCAGGTTGTATTGTATGGCTATAGACTGTCTGCTTAGCTTTTTAAAATTATATTAAGTAATTATAATTATTATACAATTTTTTTTTACAATACAAATAAATACAGTATATTTGGCACACAAAATGTGATGACAGATGACATTCTCATTCACTATTTAATTAGTTATATGAAAAAGTAACTGAATGACACATTATTCTGCCTAACATCTCCTTTTGTAAGTCATATGGATATAAAACAAAATAAAGGTAATTAATAAGACGTTTTATTTTTGGATAAAATATTTTATCTACAACATAATCTCTCTTAAAATACCTACAGTCCAGAGGTAGATCATGCTTTAATCTCTGTAAACCAAACTTTCACTTTATTGTAATAAGGTTTTGGGTTTTTTGCATTCACAAATAAAAACATTTTATCATTAGCTAGCGCCACACTCAGCTGCTTTATAACAAAAGATCATATATCAAGTAAACCCCGCTCAGCAGTTTCTGTTTCAGAATTTAAACAGGCTCGGATATCCTCATACTTAGGAAACCCACTCCTAATCCAGCTCTTTTAGAGAACTACAGAATAATAGAATATTTTTTTATTCCTTTCATTGCAAAAGCACTAAAAGGATTTGTTTTTAACCACGTCTCTGCCTTTCTCACACAGAACAACCTCCTGGACATCAACCAGTCTGGTTTCAGAAGTGGACATTCTACCGAGACTGCCTTGCTCTGAGTTGTTGAAGCCCTAAGACTCGTAAGAGCCGCTTCCAAATCTTCAATACTTATCTTGCTGGATCTGTCTGCTGCGTTTGATACAGTTAACCACCAGATCCTCCTGTCAACCCTATTGGCAAAAGGCATCTCAGGAACCGCACTCCAGTGGTTTGAGTCTTAACTCTAAGATAGGTCCTTCAAGGTACCTTGGAGGGGTGAGGTATCCAAGTCGCAACATCTAGCTACTGGGGTGCTTCAGGGCTCAGTTCTTGGACCACTTCTCTTCTCTGTCTGCATGGCATCACTAGGTTCTGCCATTCAGAAACATGGCTTTTCTTATCACTGCTATGCTGATGACACACTCAACTCTACCTCTCATTCCATCCTGATGATCTGACGATAGCTGCTCGCACCTCAGCATGCCTTCACTGCTTACATCAACAGACATTTCTTGCTGGATGATGGACCATCACCTTCAGCTCAACCTTGCCAAGACAGAACTGCTTGTGGTTTCAACAAACCCATCACTTCATCACAATTTCACCATCCAGCTATGCGCATAAACCATAACTACTTCAAAGACTGCCAGAAACCTTGGAGTTGTGATTGATGATCAGCTGAATTTCTCAGACCACATTGCTAAAACTGCCTGGTCCTACAGGTTTGCTTTATACAACATTAGGAAGACCAGGCCCTTTGTTTCAGAACATGCTACACAACTCCTTGTTCAAGCTTTGTTCTGTCCAGGCTGGACTATGGACAATGCTCTCATGGCAGGTCTTCCAGCCAGTTCTATCAAATCTCTACAGCTAATCCAAAATGTAGCTGCAAGATCTCTCTGTTCTTTAACGAGCCAAAAAGAACACATGTCACACCTCTGTTCATCAATTTGCACTGGCTACCTATAGCTGCTCGCATAAAATTCAAGGCACTAATGTTTGCCTACAAAACCACCACTGGCTCTGCTCCCCTTTACCTAGATTCACTACTTCAGACTTATGTGCCCTCTAGAAGCTTGCATTCTGCAAGTGAACAGCACATTATTGTGCCATCCCAAAGAGGTACAAAATCACTTTCACTGATTTTTGCATTAACTGTTCCCTCCTGGTGGAATGACCTTCCCAACTCAATCCGAGCAGCGGAGTCCTTGGCCATCTTCAAGAAACGGCTAAAAACATATCTCTTCCATCTTGATTTGACCCTCTAACTCCAGCACTTTCTATTCTAATTCTATTTTATCTACTTGTTTTTTTTTTATTAAAAAAAGAAAACAAAAAACAATTGACCCTCTAAAACTCGCTCTCTATTCTATTCTAACTACTTGTTTTCTTTAAAAAGAAAAAGGAGTCTCTAACATAGCATTCTTTATTCTTTTTCTATTATATCTACAGTATGTGTTTTCTTTTTATTTATTTAAAAAATTACCCATTAGCATTCTCTATTATTTTTTATAAAGACTTGTTTTATCTTGATTTATTATTAAAAAAAACCTTGCTATGTGTACTGTGTTAGGCTAATCGAGACTTGTCATAGCACT
The DNA here is from genome assembly GCF_001515605.1 of Sinocyclocheilus anshuiensis. Taxonomy (NCBI): domain Eukaryota; kingdom Metazoa; phylum Chordata; class Actinopteri; order Cypriniformes; family Cyprinidae; genus Sinocyclocheilus; species Sinocyclocheilus anshuiensis. Next base: position 466,083 of record NW_015539854.1, read on the forward strand.
TACTCTTTTGTTAGTTTTGATTGCTTCTATTGTCCTCATTTGTAAGTTGCTTTGGATAAAAGCGTTTGCTAAATGACAATGTAAATGTAAACGTAAAGATATGATTCAGAGCAAAAATGGTTCATTCACTTAAAAGATTCATTCAACACAGAGATTCACTCATGAACAACATTTCCAAACAACAGCAGTTCCAAATGGTGATGCTGGCCCAGACACCAAAATATACATACACAAAAGAGGAATATATATATATATACTGTATATATATATATATATATATATAAAACATACGCACTACAGCATAGTCTTACACAGTAGTGAGATCAATTCATAACACTGTTACAAAAACATTCTTTTGGCAATCAATCTGTTATCATTTTACAGCTCAATGTCTATTACAGTATAACGTTTATTTTCTACTTACAGTTTGTTTTTTTTCAACTGCTTACATTTTCAAAACTTTGCCTCTTTTTTTTTTTCAAAACTTTATACACAAATCCAAGAATTGCACACACAAAATGCAAAGTGCCTCACATCTCTTGCAAAATGAAGCACTGGATTCAAAATATCACAAACACATATCAAAAGCAAACATTTGCAAACACCTTTGCCATAATATTAATTCCTGTTAGATTTTTTTGTGTTACATAGAGAATTGTGTGTTGTGTTTTGCAAAAAGTGTTTTATGAAAATGAAAACCGAGTCCAAGGCTGAGAATCAGTGTATGGTTTTGCAGATTTAGTGTGTGGTTCTGGTGTTTGAGTGTCAGGTTTCAGAAATTGTGTGACAAGTAAAGATTTTGTGTGTAAGCAGTTGAAAAAACCTGTAATGTTCACACATGGATAAATATGTGCTATTTGAGATCATACTGTGATTCTTGAGGTAATTATATTGTGTGTTTGTGTTTTCTGAATGAGAAAATGGCTAAACCTTTGGAAAATGAGGGCATTTTGTATAGAATTTTTGCAGAGAACACTGAGCAAATTGGAACGTGTGAAAACAGGTGAAATGTGTTTAATGTTTTGAGAAACGTTACGAAAACTGAATGAATGATTTGGAAAACTGGGCCAAAATGAATCAGTTATAGTGTGTTAGCAATCAAGAAAAACTGTAAACAGCATCTGTGGGAGATGCTCAACTGTCCCTCACTGGTGGAGACAAGAGCAGCCTGATGGATGTATCCTGATCACTGAAAGCTGCTCCACCAACAACAGAAGCTTCACTTCTCGAATTCATGTGGACAACAGTGAAGAGCCACCTCCTGAGGAGCCCAAAAGAAAGCTCAGACACTTAGTCATCACAGTGTCACATGGAACCCAAAGTATATAAATACTGTTTATAAAACGGATAGTTCCGGTCCTTGATTCTGATTGGCTGAGCCACGTTCGAAGCTGTTGTAAATTACTCTACAAAGTAACATACACCTTTGTTTACGTTTGTGTGTTGCTCGGCAACCACTTTGTTGCAACCACAACGGATTCTGAGGAACTACATTGTTTGGTGGAAGAATAATGTTTTTATTAATATCATTACACTTTATTTGCTCTGTTTTATTTTGTGAAACCTTACTACGTATATGGAATAACCGTTTTATAAAAGCCCCAAGCTTTTAGTCCGCTTCGCGTTGTACCTAACAACGCCCCTTAGCTGTTATAAATTCACTGTAAACCACGGCTTCTTGGGGCTTATTGCTTTAATATATTGTATGTAGTTACAGAGTATGTTTTATTTGTAGAGTAAGTTTTAGTTTGTAGTGTAACTTTTAGTAGTTTAGTAGTGTATTTAGCTCATTGCTGTGTGGATGTTTTTAGTGATTGTTGATGTACTGATATGTGGTTCCTGGGTTGTTCTGGTTTTTAATGCTTTGCTATGTGGTTGTAAGGATGTTTTGAGTGGTTTGCTATGCGTTGACATGGTCTTGCCAAGGTTTTCTGCACAGCTGTTGGACTCCTCTGAGCATTTTTCGTGCATTATGCGTGGTTGTTGGAGTGGTTGTTTGATTTGCGGTTGGTTTTAAACAGTTGGCTTTGGGTAGGTTAGGGTCCCTCACACGGTTTGCAGCTCGACGTGCTGTGAGGGCTTGTGTGCATCAGTGATGCTAAGAGCTACGTCACTGGTACTTCACAACTACTGGTAGGGTCACCCATAGTGGACAGGTATCAGCTGAGATGCCAGACGAAGACAAACCACCTGATCCTGGACAGCAGCAGACTGGCCTGATGTTCCTGGCAGAAGATCACAGTCTTGTGTATGGGTAAGTTGAACAGACATACAGTATATATAAGAGAATAATGATTATGAAATCAGTAAAGTTTTGGATTTAATTAATTAAAATATTTAGTGACGATGAATTGCTTTGTTTAGAGTTAATCCACATTAATCACAGATTTTGAAAGTGCTGAAATGTTTATATGCTTCTGATCTTGTCAAAATGGATTTAGCTCCTTTTAAAGGAAAGAAAACAAAATAGGAAAACAATATTTTATTAATATTTTGCAACCAAAGCCTTACTAAATGTAAAATAAAAAGTCAATGTACTACAAAAATAAAACTATGGAACACTGAAAAAAACTAAAACTGTGTTTGCGTATGTGTATAAATTTATAAAGGTGTACATACATTTAAAAGTGTGTTTGTATAAATGTTTTTATATATTTATACATTTGTCTTACTATGCCAATAAAGCCACTTGATATTAAATTATTTTAATTTGATAATTTCTATATTAATTACATATACTAAATATACAATATTTTTTAAATATAAAATGTTTCAATAATGGATTTAATAATTACAATTATAAATGTTTGTTAAAAAAAAAAAGGCGGTAGGTGTCAGTCTTGAGCAGTCTGTAATGATACAATATAATTTCTCCAATAAAAACTTAGCTCTTGTAATAATCGCCTTCTACTTCGTTCTACTGTAACTGTCAATTTTCCACACAGCTTACTATGGCTGTCATCTGAGAATTTTTGCAGATGACATGACTCAGAACTGTATACTTAAAGTCTGCAGTATAAGTTGTGAAAAGGAAGGAAGTTAGCACAGTTCCCTGTGGGGCCCCGATGTTACTTAGGAGACTTATATATACTTATATATTCCTGAAGTATTTTTCCCATAGGGGATTTTTAAAAGTCTTCCATAAAATCATCTAACTGGACGCTTCACACACACAAAACACTTCTATTATTGCTGTCTGTCATGTTTATTTGGATAACAGTAAGATCAGCACAGATGATATTGATACAGGTTTGATGATGCAATTTCCCTTGATGTTTCAGTATTTGTATCTGTACAAAATATTGTTCCTGTCAAGACATTTAGATCATACAGCTTGTGTATGTGCTCCCTTTCAGTTTCTTTAATAATTTAAAATGGAGATTCACATTCACAGATAAGATCAGGTATCTGATGACGTGTTAGGCTTGAAAGTGCAGCGTTTAACACACCCAGCTGATTCACTGGGCTCTGCTCAGAAGTCAGGCCTGTCCTTCTTCAGTTTAGAGTAGTCCATGTTGACAGTGAAGAGCTGTGGGAAATAGGTTATGGGTTAAATTATATTATTACATATTATTACACTAACAAAATGTACCAAATGGGACTTTTTGTAAGGTTATTATAGGCTTAACAGACTATATTAGCTAAACATAGATGGACATACAAAGATGGACACAGGAATGGCCAAAAAGTCTACATGAATGTTGTTTTCACCTTGTACTGGTCATTTGGCCCCAGTTTGTTCCAAGGCTCTGGGTTGTTCTTGCGATCCCATCTGTTGACAGATTTCAGTCAGTCATATACTCTGAATTATATTGGAATCTAAAGATTTTTGCCTGTTTGATAATGTAATGAAAAGGGTTCTCACGAGCAGTCAGGGTTCTTTAGCGCAAGGCGGCCCAGGTAAAGTATAGACATGGCCGCTCCACCACCGATGAAGATGAAGAGAGGAATCAACTTCAAAGAGACGCAGAATTATACATAAATGGCTAAACAATGACAAAAAAGCTGAAAAACCAATAACCTCCCTGTTATGCAGTCCATAAAATAAAAGACTTAAATATATCTTAGGGGTCAAACCTGTTATCATCATATTTGTTAATTCAGTTAAATAGTATTCAATAAAAATCATATAGGCCTATTCATGTTTACAAATATCAGCATTCAATTCTCTTCCTAAAAAGCTTTTAATATCAAATTAAACTGTAAGAGACTCAAAAGTTTTGTGATTTAGCTTGAGATATAGGCCTACATATATACATACATACACATACATGAATGTTTTGTTTTTTTTTAAGAATCACTTTATCAAACGGAAAAGGTGTTTCCAAGAATGACCCCTTTAATGCTGTCTATGTAGGCAGTTCACTAGGTTTTGAGGGAAATAACAACGGTTTTTATGTTGATTCCGATCATCTACAAGCGGAAAGCTAATTTCTTTGATATTTAGAGTATATTACAAATCCAGTACTACTGCAGCTGCGTATTAGACACTGTACAACACAGTAGCCTATGTATGAAAATGTTGTCCGATTAAACACAGGGCTTTTTCAAAATAACGTAGGCTACATAAATGTCCGAATTCCTTCGCATACCTAGCCTACTATGAATATGTTCTACACTATTTTAGGTTTTAAGTCTTGTAAATCTCGATAGAAAGCTGTTATGGTAAATGAGTTAAAAGAGGCACAATTGATTTCACCTCAATGTCCTTGACAGCTGCTGAACACTACACTGCAACACAGCCATATATAACAGATAACCTACAGCCGGCATACGTGCTCAGCCAGTTGTCATATGGTGAAATCACGTACACAATGTATAGACTGAAAACCATTTGATCAATGCCAATATCCTCACCATATCACAGAATGACCGGAATATCTCATCGTGAATGAAATAACATGAAATCCATGTTTAGCCTACTCCCCACTGCGGCCATTCAATATACTGTTTGCCTTTTAAATCAAACATATTTGTATTAAATATACCCCTCAAGCAGCGGATGAGGATGTATTTACGACACAGCCAACGCCTGAAACTATTCGGAGGCATAATTTGATAATGAATGAACCATCATTATTAACAGACAGAAGCATCAGCAAGAAAAGATCTGAAATACTTACAGCCGGGTGGCTTTTCACTTGTTTCAGTATGGCACTCAGCATGTCAAACTCCCGAAATATATATATATATAGAGAGAGAGAGAGAGAGAGAGAGAGAGAGAGAACAGGATTAATGAGAGATCTGATGGTGTTCGGACGCTCTGCTGTGTGTTTCTGGAGCGGAGTGTAAAGGGATGCCTGACACTAATGCGCTGTGGAAGGACAGAGCGACAGAGGACGTCCGCGGGTAACACTATTGAAATAGCCTACTCTTGTGGCCAAACCAAAATAAACCATCAGTGTTGGTGAACTGCTGGTGGTATATATAACTAAATGATTTAGTAAAATGCTCTGGGATATGTGTAGTTTAATTTGAATCATCTGTTATCCGAAATTATTTTTAGGAAGTTCAATTGTTTTAAAACTAGTGCTGGGCAATGATTAATAAATTATATCTTGTCATGTAATGAAAATTGGAGCAGCAGGTATGAAACTGAACATTTGATATAACTGATTTAAAAAAAACAAAAACATCTCGTTTGCTGCATATACTAGGCTATAAATCACATTACTTGATCACATGAGATTAGCACTTAATTTTCTTTTCATAATCATGACCGTCAAAATCACAGTAGACTATGCTGTTTCTCATAATATCACCCACTTGGAATTTAGTAAGACAGAACAGACATTCAGTCATGCTCGATTCTACTTTATTGGTGTCAAAACATACTAGAATTTAAGTGATCTATAGAAAGAAAAGAATAAAACAATATGTATGTAGTATCCCCAAGTACTTTCCAACGGGAAGGCAAGTAGTCCAAACTAACTCATTTGAACATAAAGCATTTCAACCAAAGCTTAAAATAACAACAAACATCATGTGCGCAATGAACGTATTGAATAAAGAAATATTTTAAAGTCAGATAATGTCACCATTTACATTCTATAGCTTATCTTTAGCAAAAAAGAAAAAATGTGCAAACTGTACAGACTTGCTAACTAATCTTACATTCATGTACAGATTAATCTATACAAATATAAAAACATTCATATGTTCAAGTTATACAATGTAAACATTAATTAGACAAAAAAAAAAAAAAACACTACTTTTGAAAAAAAATAAAAAGGGTGAATGTAAATGTACCATTAAAGCATGACTGTGACATTCACCTCAAATCCAAGAACATGAATATACAGTACCTACTGAAATGGTCTATGACTGAAATATTCCACCCACATACTTTCTTCAATAAACTTTTCAATAATCAAAACAAAATATAACTAAAGTACATATATTAAAAAAATAATACATTTGCCATTTCTTTGAAGTAGGTGGTAAAATACAGATCTAAAATACAATCATTGCCTAATAGTACCATTCAGTACCATCTGGTATTCTCTTATTACGATTAGCAAAATTCAACATTAAACACCAAAGAACTGATTGTTTTTAAAGAATCTCTCTCACGCAGATGCTGATTTCACTGGTTTTTCTTTTCTTACTAACTCATCACTGTCCCACCCAACAGGACCCTGGAGAAACTGAGAGGCTGCAGATCAGGAAGTCCACTGGAGGTAGGAGGGGCTTCGGGAGATTGACAGGGCAGAAGGCTGAGCCTGTGTGTGTGGTGAAGTTCACTTTGTTGGGGTCAGGACAGGAGGACACGTGATCCAAACATGGAAGGCTGAATTAGAGGATTGGGGGGGGGGGGATGACAGAAGATGCACAATGTCAATATTGAGTTAACCACTTAGATTGAGAATAGCTTTATAAATGTACATAACCACATAGCAACACTCTGGTATGCCTACTTACACGTTCTCTTCACACACTCGGATTCTTTCACAACCTTCTGGTGGATCTCTCTGAAAGCAGTAGCTGTTATTGGGCTGTGGTGATGAGGACACCATCACAATACACGAGTTGACCTCTTCAACTGAGGACAGAGCATTATCACAGTCAGTTCAAATTAAAGATACATAGGAAGGTATCCAGATTTATGAAATGGAAACCCAGGACATGTACTAGTTCAGCAGTCAAAATATACTTGAAATCTCACTTGATAATTGATGACAATTACATCTTTTTAACTTTTCAAATGTTGTTTTCAAATGCTTTTTTAAAAATGGATTATTATTTTGCAGTTTAAGATCATTTTGAGCATAAAGTATGTGCTTTCTGCAAACTGAATTGTTGCTAATGGACCATTTTCATATATCTGAGATTCTCAGTATAGTATTATAAATGTATGTAACATTTTTAGAAAACAAAATCTATTGGTAGATTTACAATGTTAATAATGGTGGAAATGCCTCATCGCAGTATGTGAAAATGGTCCTTTTCTTTCTTTTTCTTTTTTTTATTTATTCATATCGGGGTGTACTTTCACCTATGTGATATAGCTAAAGGGATAGTTCACCCAAAAATGTTGTCATCATTTATTCACCATTAAGTTGCTCAAACATCTTCAAACATGTTTCTGAGTTTCTTTCTTCTGTTGAACACAAAAGAAGATATTCTGAAGAACGTTGGTAACCAAACAGTTGCTGGTAGCCATTGACTTCCATAGTATGGGGAAAAAAATCCCATGTAAGTCAGTGGCCTGGTTACCAGTGTAGTCAGTGTACTGCTCTGGTAATCAGTGTAGAATGCAGCTCTCTGTTGGTGAAAATAATCACTACAAGATTGCTCTGGTAACCATCAGGGTATGCTGGTCAGGAATTTTTGCAGGGTATTTAAAGGGTGTTTTGAATGTGCTGAAAAAAACGGTACATTTCCAGGCACAGGACATCAAAAACCAAACTGTGTCCAGAAAATGTGGACGTCTGGTCACCCTAATATATTGTTAAGTTTTTGACAGGAATAATATGGTGGTGACATATCAGCAAGAGTTAAAAGAAAAAAAAGAGACCTACCAGTTTCGAGTTCTAGAGGGCGCTGTGGAGAGCAAGATGTGGATGAGGAAGAAGAAGAGTGAGAAGCTACACAAGAAGACCCAATCTGAAATCCACTCTTGGAGCTCAGGTGAGGAACAGGAGCCCTGTGGCCATCAGGAACCTCATATAGCTTAAAAAAAAAACAGTTACATGAAGGTTTTCCAGTCATGCAAGTTTCAATATGCAACTTTGCATGATATCAGCCTTCACAATCAGTTAAAATGGTAAAAAGTGTTAGACATACTCCACAGTGGTGAACTGATGAGTGATGTGTGAAGACTTTCTCCAGCTCCTGATCTAGTCTCTCTTCACTTCGACGCAGACGTGATGGCAGTCGAGTCAATGACGCAGATGGGATTAATAGAGCAGGGGACTGAGAAGAGAAGAAACACAAACATATTGGTATTAGTATTATTACAAGGGCTTTTTATTCTTATCTAATAATATTTTCTATCCTCAGTTATTCCCAGATTTTGTTTTTACTTGAAGGCCCTCCAACGCAATTCCAAACAGAAACTGTGAGTATTTAAATATTTAATTCATTAACAATGACTCAATGGTGATGAGAAAAAAAATGTATATTAATAATAATTTTTTTAAATACTAGTGTTTTGCTTAGCCTCCTTAGTGGGCCCTGGCTCCCGGGTTGAGAGCCACCGCTCTAACACTAAACATATCCATCCAAGAAACCTTTTGGTATTTTCACAAATACATCTATATTTGCGTTCATCTTTTTTTTGTATGTTTTTTTAGTTGTTTTAATTGCAAGGGCATTTAGGATTTTAGGTTTCCTATGTTTCCGACCTAAAATCAGGGCTTGACATGAACACCCGCCAACCTGCCAAATGCGGGTGGATTTCAGCAATGGCGGGTAATATGGTCACTCCCACTAGCCACTTTGGCGGGTTGAATTTTATATAACATAGCTCAACATTAATGCTTGTATGAGACAAGTGGATTTTTTGAATGGGCGAGTGAAAGAGAATTTTACTTGCCCGACCGGACAACTGATGTGATTAAAACAACTAATTAGGGATGCACTGAAATTTGGGAGAGAATGCTTCTGATTTTATTACATTCGGTGCAAACGGCAATCGATAATGGATAATCAACAAGGTCAACCTAATCAACTAGGTAATCAACTAGTAACAAGGTCGGGCCAGTTGAGGCTCACGCAGTCTGTATGTGAAACGATCTCGTTGAGAAATCAAAACAAATGAACACAACTGCACACAGAAGAAACATACTGCGGTAAAAATGTAACTTAGTTTTTATATTTATAGCATATAGCCTAATTAAGCAACATGACACGACCAAGAGAGTTAAGTTTTCCTTGAAAACCACGATTGCAAATTTGACATTGATTTTTATACAAGAGTTCAAACAAGTAGTTAATATATATATAATATATATTGTCAATGTTTACATTTTTTGCTCGATTTGGTTAACGAAAATAGTTCCAAACATCAAAGTAGAACAGTCGCACATCTCTGAGCAAAACAGCAGTGTTTCGTTACTGAATGATTTGCGTTTTTGAATTACTCATTTGAGTCAATGATTCAGTGGTCCATTCATAAAGACAGGGGGCCGGTTGCATAAAAGGTTTAGACTAGTCTTAAAAGTTAGTCATCTAATTTTGTTCTTTAAAGGGTTAGTTCACCCACAAATGAAAATTCTGTCATTAAAGGTGCAATAGGTGATTGTCTTCAGAAATTTTTTTTGTTATGCTGGTTGAAAGGCTCGGTCCAAGTGTTTTAATATGCTTTCCTACCTGTCTGTCGACGTATGTATTAGCATACCTCTGCGCACCCGGTTCGCACAGACAGGATACGTCATCAGCACGTTTACGCACGCTGTGCAGACTGCAGACAGAGCGAGCGTGTGGCGGCGCTGGCGCTGACCCAGATCCGGCGTGATGATGTCATTACGCCGGATCTGGGTTAGCGCCGCCATACGCTCGAACCACAAACACACACACTTTAAAAGCATGCAATACATTTTAAAAATGCTAATTATGAAAATTAGCACATATCATATATTACACTTCATTTCATGCTAACACTTTAAGACAATGTTAGCATTAGATGAAAACTAAAGAAATACACAAAAAGACGTTTTTTAAAAATATTTTCAATTCATGCTGGATGGTCTGATTAAATTATCTCCCAAGCCAGGCATTCATTTATATATTTAACAAAATTACACAAAAAGGAAGAGCTTTATCAACATACTGTAAAAAACAGCCCATCACAGGCACACAAAACTGAAACTGACACAATCACGAAAATGAACCAGTGTGCAGCAAAATGGCATTACAGCCTCAAACAAAACTCTTGAATAGATATATATCTCAAAGTCTATATGGTATGAACCTTGAAAATTCTCCAGTGTGTACCTGAGTGGGTCCAGTCTATGCTGTTGAATTATAAACGCCCTGGATATGAATAAAGGATGTTACAAACACTGGTAAATATAGCCAAAAAGGGATATTTATCGCACATTTCATGGACAGCGAGTACTGCAGTATGCTGTACTCTTATACATGGGACTAGTGTTGTCAAAAGACCCGGTATTTCGGTACCAAGTCGGTACTAAAAAAATGAAAACGTTAGTTTGTTATTTTCTGAAAAGTTATATTTTAGCTGGTGTCAATGATCTAATGTTGCATTTGGTCAGACTCAGCCCATTGCTTTACTTCAGTATATTATATTTTCCTTTTACAGCTGCAGACTGAGGAAGATCCTGAAACACACCAGCAAACCCTAAAACAGACAACAGTTTACAGATGTTTTTCAGTGGCAGCAGAACTATGACTAAACTTTTGGGTGAAACTTGTTTACGTTTTTCATACTTTTATTACTTGTGGGAAAACTTGAAACACTTTTAAATAAGTATAAAGAATGGTATTGGTTTTGTACATTTAATTTTTGTTTAACGTTATTAATAAAAATGTTGTTCAATTAGCATGTTTTTGTGTTTTGCTTTGGTACCGAAATTGGTACCGAGAACCGTGGATTTTCACTGGTATCGGTACCGAATACTGAAATTTTGGTACCGTGACAACACTACATGGGACTAATAAAACTTTGAAGTTTGCTTAAATACCAAATTTACAGTATATATCTGATAAAGTGTGTGATGTTGTAGATTGTTGGTCTATAATTTGGTGCAACAGTATGTTGTAATGCATAAAAACTAACAAAAACAACAGGCATAACAAAATACCATTATATCTACCTAAAACTAAACTGAAATTAAAAACCATAATACACAATGAAATAAGATCAAGCAACTGTAATAAAACTGTGAAACTATAATAACCGTAGGAAGTGTTTGCAGCTGGCCAGCATGTGTTTAAAGCAGAAGAGTTTTTGATACAAGCACTCTTCCTGTTACTTTTTGCAATCCTCCACACTTCCTCTAACATTTGTGTACGTGTGTCAGAATATGTCACTTTAGTGCACTTGAAGGCTTCACCCGCAGACCACCGAACTCATTTGAATTTTATGAGCGTCTAGAAGCTTTTGGTGCAACCAAGAATGTGCTTCCCTAAACTATAAGACAACCAGAATTATATTCTAATTTTACGATAATATGTTGCAGCATTTTGATACATGACATGCAATGACATAGGTTCCATGATAGTGCACTACAGTACTCTGAGGTGCAAATAGTATCTGCCACCATTTACACTTACGTAGCGCAAAATACATACTATTTTCATAGTGTAAAAAGCACCAATTGCTATTTGCACTTTCAGTGATGTTTGTAAGATTTTTTTTATGTCAAAGTACATTCTCTAAACCCAGTTTATTGTTCATTGATTACTATAAGTACACCATCCATGGGTTTATCTCCCCCAAATGATTGTTGTATAGATAAGAATATTCATAAGGACTTGATGAGTGTAAGGGGTGTTTGCAAATATGCTTTATTTTTTAAATTAAACTTGATTTTTGTAATTCTGCAAGCGATGCTAGTAGTGCATACATGGCATACTTTTTACAGCATACTCTTTAATTAAATTTGACCACAATTTCAAATAGCTCCGTTTGATCTGTTTAGGTTGAAAAAGGAAATGAGGATTGGGAATGAGGAACCAGGGAGCATAGAAGTGTTTGAAAAAGAGACTGACACTATGTGTGTATATTAGTACCTGATGTTGGTTGTGCAGTTTCTCTTGTTTGCCAACCAGAACGCCTGACCTTTTCTTCTGTTGTAGTTGTTGTTTCAGCTTGAAAATCTTAGAATCATAAAGAGTAAGGATAGAAAAGAGAAAAGAAACCGCAGACGTTTTTTTTCTTCCCCACATACATTATAGAGATGCATGTAGTGCGATGTAGATATATTAAATCTTACATGACTCACAGCACATACAACCACATATAAACTATAGTTTCATGCAATTTTAAATTTTATTTATTGTGCAATGAGACTTACAGCTGAATCTGCACACACGTCACTTCCATCCTGGAGACGTTCTGAATTTCCCCATGATGCCGAACGTTTGTGAAATCCAACAGCTGTTGTTTCAGCTCCAGCTAACCATGTGCGTGGTGTCTTTTACAAAAATATCAACACTATAATCACATAAAACTACATTTTAAGACTCTTGTTCAGAACATTGTCATCTGTTCCTCATGACTTTGGAATATTGCACTAGTCATATGGACTACTTTCATGGTGCATTTTTATCTTGTTTTTAAAGTCGGCATGAAATTAAAATTCATCCCATTTGGTTACATCCTTGTTTTACTCACAAGGTTGACAGAATTTTTTAGTGAACTAGTACAACTAGACATTTTGCTATTAACCAGCTACAAGTGCAAATAAAACAATTTTTAGGGAGACTAAAATATAAGGCAATTTCACAAGTAAAACTAAAACATTATTAAGTCATTATATGAAATAAAGATTATATGATTCATATATGATTATATGAAAGAAAGCGAAATTTTGGCTTAGGTAATGAGGAACAGAAAACATATTTAAAAAGTGAGAAAAGCTGATGCACCCACTTCCCTTCACATCTGAGCTGAGGGTTAAAGTTCATTAGGATTGCAGTAAATCATAGGATGTGATGAGCAAACCATGGTACAATGATGGTGTCTGAGAGTACCACAGACTTTTGGTAATATACATACCATGGTACTGCATGGCCCTGTTTACACTGATATTAACATCTGTCCTGGGTGAGTCAGCTGAACTAAACTGGTAATATGGGCTAGAATTTATTATGGATCTTGCATCCTTTCACCTGTGTGGATTTGTCTTCCCTGCCGTGTCTGTCGTCCTCTTTGGGCCATTGGCCTTGCAAGTACGGCCACACAATCGCATCCAGAGATACTGTGCGCTGGATGGGAGTCTGCAAACGCCACTCTGCTTTGGTCCTTTCACCTGAGGAAACAAGAAAGCTTGAAAACACCTGAAATCAAAGTGGTTACAGTAAACTGCATTGACAGAAAGCCAGTGCTCAATTCTTCATATACTTTAATGAGGAAACAAACTACTAAGAGACAACTTTTTAAATAATTGTTTGTAGTGTCAAATTTATGAAATACATTTCAATATCATCTTTTGTTTTCAACCTTTCTATTCACTGGTCCAGACCATAAAATGCTTCTAATTATTATTTATATGAATTAGATCATATGAATACCAATTTGAGCTGTAAAGATTAACATGATTTGATGATATATTAGTATTTAGATGGTCTGATATGAACTAAACCAGATGATCATGTCTTCTAGCATGATTTGGGATGTTTCAAAGAACATCTTGTGCTTCAATGGATGCAAGAACGTGTGACCTTTAGTACAAAGGAGTTCACATGATCAGTGTCACAAATTGTATTATTTGATTACTGAAATATTTCTTCTTCATTCTTCTCCGTATGTCATAAACATTCTTGGTTCCATAAATCATTTTGTATTAAAACAGCATCTTTATTTCCTGCTTTAGAATCCCAGATTTTTAATGTAGTCCCCACGGTATATGGGACATACAGTATGCCAATGAAACCATTCATCTTACAAGCTTAACTTAATCGTTTAAAGTAAATATACAGCCACTGTTTATAATTAAAATATTAATGATGATGAAGGTGATGATGAAGATGTGTTGCTTGCTATGCACCAATAAAGTCTGGAAGAAAACTGAATATAGATTAAATGCACATACATTTTAAGGTTAATGAAATAATGGATGTGTTTAGACCGTTATAGCACATGAAGAAACAAATTAAAGTACTAATGCAGTTGCAAACATTCACATAACATTTCCTGTTGATCTTCAAGAAAGACATCCAGTGGCTCAGATCATGATAGTTACTGATGTGTGTAATATACTTCACCTGGAGTGATATTTGTGACGGAAGCTGGTTTGTGCAGCGTGAAGGGAACAGTAGCTTTGAGAGGCTGGAGACCTGATCCGCTCCTGGACATCTTCATCTCTCCACAAACACTGACTCTGGCGTCGTGAGCGGTTTTTGTCCGTTTCCAACTGTCCATTTCCAGCTATCTATCCATTCTAAATGTTTCTCATCTAGTTTCTTAGCTAGACCGATAACTAGAAGATATACTTATTTCATCGCATTCAAGTAGTAAACGATTATAAAAGTTAAGAGAGCTGCTTGCTGCTCAACACCGAGTAACACTGATCTCTATCTCAAAACTCTCTGCGTCGGATCTTTCATTCATTTTAGGAAGTGGGCGGATACCTTTAGAATTCACCTGTTGATTGGCTAAAAGAAATAGCTGCGTTAAGGTAATTGGGTAATAAGACATCAATCCAGAAATAGCGTAAACAAGTTTGGCTTCATCTCAAAAGAATTAAATGAACTGCTCATTTGCACGCACACACAAAATTCTAACTATTCTAATACTTTTAAGTATGCTAATACTTGGCCAACTCCCTAATAGTGTGTGCAGTCTGTTGTTCTAAGAAACCTCATGAAATCAAAACCGGAGTTGTGTGGCTTAGTCGCTTTCTTTTAGTTTTTAATGAATCTATGTACTGTAAGTGTACTCCCAAATTAGGAAAAGTTGAAATAATGCTATTGAAACTTGAATGTGTACAAGTGCAAATACAGTAGATGCTATAGTTAAGCTATGGTTGGCGTTCCGGGCCCCCTCTACCTTGTCAGGCCCTTGGAATCATCCTAACCTCACACCTCCTAAGTCCCCCGTTACGGTGCCCCTGCATACAATAATATAAAGAATCCAGGGTTAATTAATACTTAACCGTAAGTTAAGCAACATCTTTTACATATTTCATATAGATGTGGTACTGTATTTCATATCTATGTACAGTATAGATGTGGTATTTCTTCCACGGGTGTAACAGTCACGTCCCTGTGGGTGTCTTCAGCATGTATTGTTGGAGATAAACTTCCATCAGTGGTAGTTTGCGTAAGGTGGAGTTTGTGTGAGATAACACCTTCTGAATTTGTAAATTGTTATCTTAAGTCATTTCAGCAGAAGAGCTGTTTTGTGGTCAGTGTTCTGAAACTTATATTTGTCATTTGTTTGTTTGAAAAGTACTCTTGTATTGACATTTTGTTATCTATGGTTTACATATACTGTGTTTGCTTTTTTCATGGTTTGGGGTTGCAGAGAGTTCTAGGAATAGAAATAATTGACCATTCAAAGAATGTTTTTGAAACTTTGATATAGAGTGATATAAAGTGATCCAAGAATGCTTTTTTTGTTGTTGGTGTATTTCATTTTGAGTTTCACTTGAGGAAAATATCCTTTCTTTGACCCCATCCACATCCGACAGGAAGGGCTTTTCTTTTGCCCTTTGTCTTTTGGAAACCTATCTTTTAGAATTTAGTCAGTTTGAAGATCAAAAGTCATTATTTAGCTTCATTCTGCTGCATGCTGTGAAATCAATCAATGGTCCCATCTTTTTAGCAAGCATATTTTGAGCTACTGGTCCCCATTTTGCATTTAGACACCTCTGTTAGGTTCTTTTTACTGCAGCAGTCCAAAGTGAACAAATGATGCTGACCTTTGACCCATAATTGACACTTGTTCTTTGCTTGACCCCTGGATCGTGATGACCTTAAATTCAAGTCAATTTGTAATGAGTTCCACAGTGACATCTGGAGGAGGCACAAGTTTGAAATATATTAGAATCATGCGTTCAGTCCACATGAGACTACAAAACGTTATGCAGTTATGTGAGATTTTATATCATGGGCTCCTTTGACTTCTTTTGACTTTTGACATCAAATGGTTAGATGAAGAACACTGATAATGGTTTATATTAAGAGGGTGTTTACACAACACCATTTTGAACTAAAAACAACAACAACAACAAATTGTTTTGGCCATTCATTTACACGACAACGGCCCTTTGGGGGCCTGAAAACGAAAACTTTGTTTTAAAGTGCAAGTGCAAAAACGAGTTTTAAAGTGTACGTTTTTGAAAATGTTCCCATTATCGTCTATGTGATAACAACAAAAACCCAAATAGGGGTTATGCGCAACAGACTTCCGTATTCTGTTAACCGGGTCTCGTCGCTTCCGGTTCAAGCGTTTTGCATATGCTTAGTTAAATATGAAGCAGTTTTACTTAAGATGCCTTCAAAATAGATACCAATGATGATCACGTAGCAAAACGGTGCACACCGGTTTGAGCTTGAACTTGCCCGTTTTCTGGGTTTGGTCAGGTGATGTTCGACATATACCCTATTGGCCTATGCCCATTACATGTTTCTGCACAAAGTGACATCGCCATCTACTGGCCTGGTAGGCATAGTGCATAAGCTACAGTTAACCAAATTGATTTGCCTTATCATATAAAATAAAATAATATTTTAAAAGACACTCTAAAAATGGCACTGAAGCTGTTTTTTCATGTTTGTTTGAGGGAACTACACAGGTTTTTAAGCATTTGAATCAAGCATTTGTCAAGTTACAGTCCTGAAAAAAAGGAAAGATGGGGCTGTTCAACGGAACAGAAGAGACAAACAATAAAGACACAGCGAACAAATATGACTCAATGGAAAACATTAGGACAAAAAAGGCAGTTTTATTGCGATTTTAAGTGACAAACAGCATAGTCTCCAATGGCTTTTAAAACAAAGAAAAAATGTGCAATGAATTAAACTAATTTAACGCTAATTGAGGGTGAAGAGATGTCTAACACAACACACACATTCTCAAACAAGTAGACTTTCAATTACACTGACAATGGAGGGAGGAAATCTAGCTTATCAGTTTTATATGATGCCAATGCGATTAAAATCAATGCAAGGTTTCAAATCTGCTGCTAATATACTGAAAATGACAGTGGCCCACACATTGCAGACATATTGTAATGATGCAACAACAGATGCCAAATAGATGTCAAACATACAGTACAATACCACAGTATGCAGATATACACTGGTCCATTTGTTTACTTCACTCACTGTCAGTCATTCAGCAATATTATACTGCCATCATGTGCAGAGCGATCCCATCTTCAGACTTACTTCAAGAGGCAAGAAAAGAGGAATAAGGCAGCTATTCCAGAAATGTCTTTCATTTTATTACCACTGTAATTGTACAGCAGACTTAAAGACATACACATCTTTTTAGTTCTTGCATGATGTTTGGCAGAGGAGGGATGTTTAGATTGAAATGTGAGAATTAAAAAAAACAAGTGATGATAATGTCAAAATACTAATTATTGTAACTATAATATGCTTTCTTTCACACATTTTCATGGTTAATTTCTGGCTGTATGTGTCTGACCGGTTTTGTTTATACGTGTTCTGTAAGTATGCATGTTCCCATAAGAGATTTTAAAGGGCAACAGAATGTGGGAAAGCTGTGTTGGGCTTTGACACATGAAGTTGTAGTGAAAACTGGTTTCAGGTCTCAAGTCTGTCAGTGCATACCTTCACTGGATATCACAACAAGTCAGGAGAAAGGTTTTAACAGCAAAGACATTCAGAGATATCCGCATCTGAAAAGCTCTGACGGTAAATCTGTGAGAAAATACCTCTTGTCATAACTACAGAGATCTAGCTATATCTTATCAATGATACTTTCATGAGGATTAGTGTAACAGGTATTACACAGGCTGTAGCCGAGCCATAGTATCTTTGGATGTCTTAGCTGACTGTGCAGTTTTTCTCTGCTTGGTCTCACTTGGTGGTCCCTAGCTGGGGGTTAGAGCAGGACTGGGCTCTGCGCTGATGTTTACCAGGCACTCTGTCGACCTCAGGCTTGGCAGGGACTTACAGCTGGGTAAAGAGGACAGAGAACCACACAGACCTAACATAGAGGGAGTGCAGTCTTTTTCTGAAATGAAAATGGAAGAAATAGGGATTATTGTTAAACACCAATAATAGCTTTTCCTGCTGGGAAAAAAAATGACAAAATCAAAGGGATAGTTAAAAAAGAAAAAGAAAACATCATTTACACTCCCTCATGTCTTTCTTTTGCAGAACACAAAAGAAGATCTTTTGAAAAATGTTGGTAAGCAGATTATTTTGGTTAACACTGACCTCCATCATATGGACTAAAAAAATATATAATCTGTTATGTTTCACAGAGAAAAGAAACTCGAACAGGTCTGAAATGACGTGCATGGCACATAAGTTAATGGCAAAATATTAGTAAATTAAGCATTTTCTTTTTTTTTTGGTGAACTATCCCTTTAAAGTCCACATGAAACAGAAGCTGCAATTATCTTTTCTCTAATGCTATGTATGTAAGAATGAAATGGCTGTGGTTTTGTCCATTGGGAATTGATTGGATCATTGGTGTGTTGTCATTTACTAATTGCTGCTGTGAGTGGCAGATTGCTGGGGAGGGATTATAGTCCAGCCCTCACACCAGTGTACCAGTGTCATCAGAGAGGAGAAGAGGACTGACTGCCTCTACAATTGCATACTTCCCTAATATACGGTAGCTGAAAAATATTTAAAAAGAGTACGCTCTCAGAAAATAACTAACAAAAGCTGCCACTGTGCCAGTGCCTTTACAAAAAGTACTAATATGTACACTGTAACTTAGTACAAATATGTACCTTTAAGGTACTAAAATGCACCCTTCAGGGAGTATACAACGGTGTACCTTTTGAAAGGGTACTGGGTAACATTTTATTTTGAGGTGTCTTTGTTACACGTTACATGTACTTACTATTATAATAACAATAAATTATGCATAATTACATGCAACTAACCCTAAACCAAACCCTAATCCTATTAATATAATTAATCCTATATAATTAATATTACTCAGTACTTAAATGTGCAATTACACTGTAACAAGGACACCTTAAAATAAAGTGTACCTGGATACTGTCCCAGTGACAGCTTCTGTACCTTTTTTTTTCTGAGAGTGTAGTCTGAATTCATAAAGGCAAAAAGTACCAGGATGATTACTACTTCCAGCGAGATTCTGAACTGTACATCTGATGGAAACGATGCAACTGACACCCATGACAATGACAACATAGTGAATGTAGTTCGGATTACATTCATACTACACACAATCATACCATATTGAACATACTTTTTTAGAAGTCGTGAGGTATTTATTTAAAAGAGGATCCTACTCAGAGATTATGCAATTTCAGACACAGCCGAGATGTTTGTTGGAGGTGGAAAGATTATGAGTGCACATGAACTCACAAAAAACAGTGAAGTGCAATGTTAAATGTTAAATATACATATATATATATATATATATATATATGGGTCAAAGACGAAAAAGGGTTTAAGCATAAAAACAATAAGTGTACTACTGCTTTAAACTGTTGTTGTTTTTCCCAAAAATAAAAATCATACATTTTCCCTGATTTACAGAAGAGACCCACTAAAATGTCATTCAGTGTAACAATCTTGTCAGGCATATTTACAACAAAAATCAATTTATGACATTATTATGACTTATTACTTTCACCCCAAATACTAATTGGTTGTAATTTTACATTTAAAAAATTTGCCACTAATCCTAGGTTTTGCCCATTTGTCAGTAAGAATTTTTACTCATTTAAAACACAATCAAATTTAATATGCTCACATATATATATATATATATATATATATATATATATATATATTTATTAGTGCTGTCAAACGATTAATCGCATCCAAAATAAAAGTTTTTGTTCACATAATATATGTGTCACGGTTGCCTTCTGTGGCGAAACAAAGAACGAGGAGACGTGGGATAAACTCAAAGTAAATGTCTTTAATCATCCAAGACGTTGTAAAACATGGCAGGCAGGGACACACAGGAAACACAACATCGACGTTCAATACCGGACAAACTCAGATAACACAGACAGGAACTTAAGTACTGTAATTAAGTAATTGACAAGACACACCTGGGAACAATCTACAATCAAACACACTGGAAAACCAAATGAACATAACGAACTATAATGAGGACAGGAAACAGAAACAGGAGGCAGGAACAGAGGGAAAACAAAACAAAAACAGTCACTCGAGTACGAGAGCGATACCGGCTCTATATCAGCATGGCTGTGATTAGGCCAGAGATTGCCGGAGGCAATCACAGCCGCTGAGTACGAGAGTGATATTGCGTTTATACAACAGTTTGACGGAACATGTGTGTAATTAAACAAGAAACAACGGAGTGCCTAATAAAACCCTCTTTTGTGTGGAACTACTTCCTTCCGCCACGGATTCAAAGCTCAAGTTGACAGTTAAACATATGTCACTTAGAATTCGTATCAAGGGCATGTGCTGCTTCAGTTAGGCTATTAGTGAGAAATGATGAGGTTATAAGAGAGAAACAATGCGGCAAGACGTGCATCCAAATCAGAGAGAGAGAGACCGCGAAGCTAGACGTTTCTTCTTAAATTAACTAATGTACTCTACGATTAGCTCAGTGAATAATTAAAAAAAACATAGACCCCACACATATATTATGTAAACAAAAACTTATTTTGGATATGATTAATCGTGATTAGTCATTTGACAGCACTAATATATATATATATATATACAGTATATATACAGTGGGTACGGAAAGTATTCAGACCCCCTTAAATTTTTCACTCTTTGTTATATTGCAGCCATTTGCAGTCCTAGTCTGTTCAGTTTGTGTTTGTCAGGTCTACTCGTTCTCTACGTGTTTTGGCTCAAGCTCCTGTTGTGGATTATCTCCTGTGTTTCGTTATTAAAGACTTTTAAACGTTTCCTCGTGACTCCAGCATGTTCCCTCAGCAGCGTAACGTGACAGAAGACCTGACCAAAATAGTAACCTCCGTGTGTCTACCCTCCGTTTTGTTTCCCGTTTTTACCCAGTGTCTTTTTTTTCCGTTGTTCCCTCATGGAGGCCCTCCTTCGCCCGGAATATCTCCTCCTCCTGCTGGAGCAGGGGAAGAGATCGCTTGAGGACCATACTAGACTGTTCCAGCTGCTAGCTAACACCCCCAGCTACCCGGACGACGCGCTCTGTGCGTTCTACGATGCAAGTTTAAACACCACATGCAAAGCGCCGTCATCCGAAGATGGTCCTCGAGCGGATTTCACCGCGTTTGTGGAGTGGATTCTGCTAATTCCCGCCACGATCTACGAGCCAGTGCAATGCCGAGTGACTGAGCAGAGGATCGCCCCGGATGTAGAGCTCAACTCGTCAGACCAGGTGCGAGAGCCGGCGACAATGCTCGCCACGAGGGAGAAAGCCGCAGACGGTGTGAGCGCGGAGAGGAGCTCTGCCCCCTGCACCGCGGCTGCGGGTGAGCTGAGGGTGAGCTGAGCCCACCATCATTATGGTGCGAGCGCCGCGGGTCTGCCATCCTCCAGCGTCGCCTTGCCTGGAGAATCCCTCACCTCCTCCTCCAGCCTCCGAGGCCCGGACTCTGCCTCAGCCCGTAGACCCAGCGGCTCCACCTCGGCTCCTAGCTCCCTCACCTCTACCGTCACCCATCGATCCACCAGCTCCACCGGGCTCCCTTGTCCTTCCAGCTCCACCTTGGTCGGGCGTTGAACCGCCATCACCTCAGGACTACGCTCCTGGTCGGGCGTCGACCCGCCATCGCCTCAGGACTCCGGCTGCACCTCGTCGCTCCGTCCCACCGGCTCCGTTGGGCTCCTTCCTCCCTCCAGCTCCACCTTGGTCCACAGTCGCTCCGGCTCAGCCGCGGATCTCCGGATCTCCACCTCCGCCTTGGTTGCCAGAGCCCTCGGCTCCACCCTGGCCCCCCAGATCCTCGGCATCCCCCTGGCTCGTTGGCACTCCGTCTCTGCCTCGGGCTCCTCCACCACCTGCTCCGCCGCCGTTGGTCGGCCCCATGGAGTCGACGGCCATGGCTCCTCCATCCATCGGCTCCACCGTGGGTCGCCACCATGGCTGAGGCCTAGGTCCTGCTTGGCTCCTCCTGCTCTGGGCCCCTCCGGTCTCCTTCCTGGCTCCTCCCTCCTTCGTCGCCTCCCTGGTCTCTGTCTGCCGGCCCCCTCCTGGGTGTCCGTCCTCCTCCTGATTCTCCTCCCTAGCTCTCACCTATGCCTCCCTCTGTTGTTGCCTATGGTGCGAGGAAGCACCTTCCGGGAGGAGGCGAAATGTCAGGATTGGACCTGTTTTGTCATGTTTCAGTTCCTGTTTTGCCTTATTTGGTCATGTTCTTGTCCTCATTTAGTTTGATTATCTTCCATTGATGTCACCTTCCGTCCTCCTCCTGAGCCTCCTCCTTAGTTCCCACCCATTCCCCCGCTCCTCTGTTGTTCTACGGTGCAAGGACGCACCTTTCGGGAGGGGGCGTAATGTCAGGATCATAGACTGTCTGTGTCATGTTTTGCCCCTGTTTCTGTTCCCTTATTTGGTCATGTTCCTGTCCTCGTTTTGTTAATTAGTTTGATTAGTCATCCCA
>NW_015539854.1:489105-494313 GCF_001515605.1 Sinocyclocheilus anshuiensis
AGTTTGATTATGTTCCATTGATGTCACCTGTGTTCCCCTGATTGCCCTGTGTTTAAAAGTCCTAGTCTGTTCAGTTTATGTTTGTCAGGTCTACTCGTTCTCTACGTGTGTTGGCTCAAGCTCCTATTATGGATTATCGCCTGTGTTTCATTAAAACACTGTTAAATGTTTCCTTGTGTCTCCAGCGTGTTCCCTCAGCAGCGTAACGTGATTTTATATATATATATATATATATATTACTATAATGAGTAACCAATCTATTATCAATGTCAAACGATTATCAACCATTCCATACAAACGTGTCACTAAACAGAATGTAAACACAATATGGTCTGTCATTCTCCTCCTGTCTAAGTAATTCCTTCCAGAATAAGATGTAAAGAGGACCACACCTCATGCTGATAGTCAAAAGTCTGTCAACGTTAAGACTTTTGGGCAAACTTCAAAATGCTTCAAAAACCTGCTTAACCATCTAACAGCTAGTAGCTCAATTGATCAACCACCAACTAGACAGCTAAGTCAAAACAAAGCTACAGTACCACATTAAACTTGTTGTAGGTGGATTTTAAGGTGTACCTGCTGTGCACCAGGCTTTTCCATTCTGTTTCGTTTCCATCCTCTGAGAATCTGTGGTTAGGCTTATATGTGGCTCCGGGCTGGGGAAACTACCCCTAAAAGACAACAACAGACCCAAAGGCATAAGTGTATTTTGCAGTTGAATTTGTGTCACATTCTAGATGCAACACAAACTTAAAAAAGCCAGTTGTTGGGCTAATGCCTGGGATTTTGAGTAAACTGTTGGCCCACATAAAAGAGAGCCTCTCATCACCTGTAGTACAGTTTCCTGTCCTCCTGGTTGTTGTAGTTTTGTGGCCATTGGTTAACAAGAGGGATTGGCAAATCCTTAGAGAGTGGATGTGATTCGCCTGGAATCAGACTTGTCCTGTGAGACAAAAACATGATATGGTCTTAGTGGGTAAGTGTGTGTCACAGATTCTTCGATACTGTATGTGCCACAGTTTTTAGCAGCCATTACTATTAAAAATAGCAATACTTTGAAATGAATAAGAGATTATCACTAGAATGTTCTAAATGCAAAATAACCTGAAACTGTTACTTTAAAGAGCTATTTCTACATGATTTAACCAATATGAAGTAGTTTTAGTGGACTTAGTTCATTTAGATTTTACCTTTTTTGTTACCATTTTTTTCAGTGTATTTACTCTTATTTTATTACAAGTATGGCATTACATCATCCTTAAATAATTGAAATACTTTAAAAATAAATATTTAAAAGAAACCATGTTTTTAGTTTACATTTAGTCATTTAGCAGACGCTTTTATCCAAAGTGACTTACAAATGAGGACAATGTAAGCAATCAAAATCAACAAAAGAGCAATGATATACAAGTGCTATAAGCAAGGGTTTTTTAAATAATATAATAAATAAAAAGAAAACAGGTAGAATAGAAAAAGAATAGAGCAATCTAGTGTTAGTTTTGTTAATTAAATGAAAAGAAAACAGATAGAATACAAAAAGATTAGAAAGCAAGTGTTAGTTTTGTTTTTTGTTTTTAGAAAACAAGCAGCAAACGAATAGAGTGCAAGTCTAAAAGGGACAGTGCTTTTTTTTAAAGAATAGAATTAGAATAGAGAGTGCTAGAGTTAGAGGGTCAAATAAGGATGGAAGAGATGTGTTTTTAGCCGATTCTTGAAGATGGCTAAGGACTCAGCTGCTCGGATTGAATTGGGCAGGTCATTCCACCAGGAGGGAACATTTAATTTAAATGTCAGTGAAAGTGATTTTGTGCCTCTTTGGGATGGCACAATAAAGCGACGTTCACTTGCAGAACGCAAGCTTCTAGAGGGCACATAAGTCTGAAGTAATGAATTTAGGTAAAGGGGTGCAGAGCCAGTGGTGGTTTTGTAGGCAAACATCAATGCCTTGAATTTTATGTGAGCAACTATTGGTAGCCAGTGCAAATTGATAAACAGAGGTGTGACGTGCATTCTTTTTGGCTCATTAAAAATTAATCTTGCTGCCGCATTCTGGATTAATTGTAGAGGTTTGATAGAAGTGGCTGGAAGACCTGCCGAGAGAGCATTGCAATAGTCCAGCCTGGACAGAACAAGAGCTTGAACAAGGAGTTGTGAAGCATGGAGGTAAGGAGGAAGAGGACAAAGGAGCGAGGAAAATGTTTTAAAGAGCATGCGACAGTTTATGGTAGTAGTTTAGCAGTGGAGGAAGAGAGGAGTGACTGATACACATTAAGGTCAGTAGGATTTTTGGATTTATTTAGCTTCGAATGACTAATAATAGAATTATTATTATTATTAATAATAATAATAGTAAACGTGATCAGATATTTATATTAAAAAATAAGGAAATATCAAAGTTTTCTGTCATTCTGGATGTGCTCTTTCTAAACTTATTCTGAATTCAGCAAGGTTCTGGTGAGATTTATAGTAGTAGTAAAATTTAATGACAGAATTATGAAACTTAAACAGTCACATAAATAGTAAAGAAATTTTGATCACATTTTAGTTTGGGGACCAATTCTCACTATTAACTATGACTTTTGCCTCAATAAACTCCTAATCTGCAGCATATTAATAGTAAGGTAGTTGTTACGTTTAGGTATGGGGTAGGGATATGGTCATGTAGAATAACACATTAATATGTGCATTATAAGTACTCAAAAACAGCCAATATGCTAGTAATATGCATGCTAATAAGCAACTAGTCAATAGTGAGAATTGGTCCTTAAAGGGGACATCGGATGAAAAATTCACTTTGAACTTAAATGTGTCTTGGCGGTGTGTGTACACAACCACCCTATAATGATAAAAATCCACCCAGTGCTTTTTTTTTAAATCCCCACAAATCATAAGCACTTTCTCAGAGCAAGCCGTTCACAGATTCTGGGCAAATTGACGTCACTTTGCACAGGCCCCTCCCACGACTGTTGTTGGACACTGCCATTTTAGCATAGACCCGCCCTGAGCAATTGAGGTGTTTTGTTGTTGGATGTAATAATGAACATAGCAGTCGTCATTTACTCCTGACCAGAGTATGTGAGCGGAGCGGAGCGCGGAGTGGAGCAGTGTGATTTTTGAATGGAGGGAGGAGCGGATTTTTAAAAAGTCGGCGCGTCGTGGTTTTCACTCGCTCCAAGAGCGCTCCACCACCGCTCCATCACGAGTACAACTCATACCAACGGCCCGTAATATAACTGCATATTTAGCAAGAATTCAAATGTTAAACATAGCCTATTTAGCTAGCTTGATAGAGATGGATCACTAAAATCAGAAAGATGGTGAAGACTAGGATGACGGCAATGGACTTGAGCGGGTAGTTAAAGTTCTCAAGGAATTTGTTTGTTCCTTTTACATACTGAATATTTTCAGGTGAAAGCATGATTTAAACAGGTACAACACTTATTCACACGCAATCGCTCTCTCAATAATGCATTCAAACAAATGTAATCTTACAGTGCTACTTCATCTGTTTCTAATTTCGAATATGTAAGAAATGCAGCAATCCGTAGGTAAAATAACTGACGAAAACGTACTGTTATTTTCATCACAAACATTTGCACTGCAAAAAGCAGCAATTATACCTTTTAATGCTGACAACCATGTTATTAGCTTGGCATGTGGTAGGAAAAACGTTTGCACACTAGTGTTCCAATAAGCCACTTTGAAACTCTCCTGTTATTTTATTTATTTTATTTTTTTATTTTAATATACGTTTATGAACAGAACTGTGATATTTCAAACATACTGAAATACTTAAGCCGCGGAGCGAAGGCGGAGCGGTGTTTCTGATATCAGGGAGCGAGGAGTGGGAAATGGTGAACCCGGAGCGGAGTGATTATTAAATGCTCGGAGAGCGGAGGGGAAAATGTTGCCACTCCACTCCGCTCACAAACTCTGCTCCTGACATCTGAGCCGCTGAAGACTCAGAGGATTACTTTTGTTTTTGAAGGGAATGCGCCCCCCGATCTGCCTAAATGCGTTTATGTTTTCATGAATCATTTTACACTAGACTGCTTTGTAAACGAGTGTCAGTACAAAGCAGGTTTGCTAAAAATTTGTTCCTGAAGGATGGATCGGTACCAGCAGTTTGTGATCCAGCTTCACCTCCAGAAGAAGTGAGTATAAGTTTTTTTTATGAATCTTTGCAAATCGCCTTTCTTAATAATGTGCTAGTTGGCAAGTTCCACGACGAATGTGGCTAAAGTTAAAGGTTGTGTATGCATTTTTTCAAAAACGCTTTAGAAAACTGAGTCGGGCCGAGTAGCAAAACAAACTTGTAGCCAATCAGCAGTAAGGGGCGTGTCTACTCATGATGCAGAGGAGAGAGCGCTCAGTGCACAGGACGGACATTAGCCGAGCCGAGCGACAGAAAGATAGAGATGGCGGATAAAAACAAAAGAGGAAAACGTCTGCGGAACAAAAGAAGGCTTATGATAAGGCAAGAAGTAGGACCCGTGTAAATATCGGATCAGCTTTCCAGCGCTGGAGAGAACTCAAGGAGCGGAAGGCCTGCGATCGGACGCCGAGGTTGCTTTGTTTCTTCTAGATAGGTGAGTAACACCGTGTTTACACCGGATGCGACAGATGTCGCGCTGCGCCACAACAGCTAAAGTCTGTCTACACTGGACGCGATAAAGCGACCGTTGAAAATCATTTGAAATTTGTGTCAATACGTCATAAATAGAACACAGCAGCAGGTTTCTGTCGGGGATTTGTCGTGTCGCGCCGCGCCGCGCCCAGTGTAGACAGCATCACTGATTATACTGAGTTCTATAGTATTTTGTCGCGCCGCTCGCGTCCAGTGTAGACACGTGTAACATTGGTTTTGCTTTGTTTCACAGAACTAATCGTTGCCCGAGTTGCGTACGTATGTGTGGGGCGGAGCTATCAAAATAGGGGCGACTCAGAGAACATTATGTCATCATTTCTGTTTAGAACCTTCTCAATATAATTCATAACCGCACGTTTATAATGAAAAATGCATTAAGGTGATTGTCTTATTACAAACTGAGTACGTTTTCTGTAAAGATAACATGGTAACACTACCTTTGTAGAGGGTTTATAAAGGTGTTTGTTAAAGTGCCCCTATTATGGATTTTTGAAAATTAGTGAATGAAAACATCCTGCAAAGTTTTAAATCTGAAAGTGCACCGTGTATAAAGTTATTGT
>NW_015539854.1:494573-534319 GCF_001515605.1 Sinocyclocheilus anshuiensis
CATGTTGACATCAACATGAAACATTAGCATATTGCCCGGCCACTTGTTGGTCTTTTCGTGTTGGTCTGAATGAAAACGCAAATTCATTCTTTGCCACTAGGTGCTGCTTTTGGAGTGGTAAAAATAGCGGTTTCCCCGGTAACGCTGTACACAAAGCAGCACTGTGCTTACAAAGGCTGCTTTATCAGGCGTCACAGGCATGATGAAATGAAAATGAGACCAATCGGACCAATCACCGCCGATTAGCATCACGCAAAGGAGGGGTTTGGAAAAATGAATCGTTGAGCGAATCATTTGGGAGTCGTTGATCAAGTAAGGCAAAAATAAATGCATATTATAAGACAATGAATGTGTTTTTTGACCTTGCATGCATGTCAACCTGTTGTTGGGGACTCCCAAAACCAAAATATAATAGGGGCACTTTAATAACTAATAAGTCATTTACAAATGTATTTTAAATCATTTTGAGGAGTTATAACTGCATGAAAAATAATGGTGACTTTAATGCAAGAACGGAAGAGAGGGGTGCGGTGAGCAGTAGCTCATTATCATTTAAAGGGACATGCACCGAAACGGGTCGCTGTGAACAGAGCTGTTTTTGACAAGGTAAAAAGGGTGTTGTTTTACACTACTGTTTAGGAATTTTAACAAAAGTATGTTATAGACTATTCATGAAGACTCAAAAGAATCATACCAACTTGTGGAAAATGGGCATCCGATGTCCTCTTTAACCTAAAATGTACTGAAATTTTTTCACACAAATAGTAAAAAAAAAAAAAGTTAACATAATAGATGAAGCTAAGTGAATATGAAATCTCTATTCTCTATGAAAATATTTATTTCTTCATTTATTAATATGAATGTGTTTTTTCATTTTTATTTTGACAGTACATGTTTTTGAATCTGACAGATTTAATACATATCGAATCATTCATGGAAGAATGGAAGAAACAGAATGTTTCACCAAATGACTATGTCTGGACAGTTTAATCTAAAATAATTCCATAAACTTCCCATGTCTCAAGAATCAGTGGTGTGTGGGTGTGTTTCTCTCACAGATGTTCCTGCAGCTCCAGAATGATGTTCTCCAGTTCTCTCTTCTCTTTCTGGCTCTGCAGCTGCAGTTCTTCTAGTCCAGCTGTTAGTTTCTTATTCTCCAACTCCACATTCTTCAGCTGAGATTCCCGCAGCCTTACCAGCTCCTCAAGGTACCCCTAAACACAAATAATACAAATGCACACACTTTAGCACATGACATATTCATTTGAGAGTTACGTACCCACTAAAGTAAATCTTGTATTGTCCTGTATGTGTATGTGTATGTGTATGTGTATGTGTGTGTGTGTTTAACCTTTTGCGCATTGACGATCTTGAACCTCTGCTCCATCTTGCGGCACTTGTTCCTCCAGCTCTCCTCATCGGTGACCAGAGGGATGTACGGATGCTCAATACTGTCATCACTGTTACTGCTGTCCACGCTCTGACCGTCCTCATCGTCACTATGATAATCATAACTGAACCACACACAACACAACATCTCATTGCTATGGAAACAGAGCAGCAGCAATACTTGATTTTGGTCAATTTGACCAGCACTGACCAGGTCAAAATGACTCATGAGTCATCAGTTTGAATCAGTTTAACAAAAAACTTGCTGAATCTGTCTGAACAGTTACTAAATCAAAATCTTTTTTCTGAATATTGAGTGAATATTGTATTTAATACATTTTAACAATTTTTGTGTATTTCTTATATAATAAAATATTATTAATATTCCAATATGATCAGATTTGATATCAGTTGACCGCTAACTATAATGCAGTATTAGCAGCAACAGAAAATCTTTCTTTCTTTCTTTCTTTCTTTCTTTCTTTCTTTCAGGAAACCATATAAATATCAAGCATTCCATTAGTATACAATAGGGCAGCACAATAATGGTTATAACTGACTCTCTACACGCTCTACATTATAAAAAATGGTAAAACTGTAAGAGGCTTCTCTCAAAAATCAATAGAAAGATTGGGAAGAGAAATTAAGGGGTTAAACTCATAATATCTGGCAACCCCAGTCATGTGGATGCATGCTAACAACACAGGTTAATGGAAATGTCAAATGAAAACAATGTTTTAAGAATAAACAACCAGTGCGAAAATAGTTCCAATGATTATGCATAATTAATAGAGAGAACAATAACAATATGATTAAAATTTGATTAATCATGCAGCCCTAGAATAAAGAGATATAAATAAAATCTAAACATCAAAGCCCACACCATTCCCTGAAAGATCCCCAGTGTTATACTGTAAGAAATAAATGTTCCTCACCTTTGTGTAAATTTCAGATAAGGAGTGTAGTCAATAACAGCCTCAGACTTCCCATCCAGAACCTCCCCTTTCAAACAGAAACTGACAACAAACAAAGAACAGCAAGGATTACGCTGATTACATTGCATAACATCATAGCTCAGTTCCAAAACCTGCATTAACGTATCATATGCATTACATGAGTGTGGTGTGCAGAGTTTCTGCCTATTTAAAAAAATTCCAAATCAATCACTTATGAGGTTCCATTCAGTTGGTTTTGAAACATAGCTTGTGTGCTATGTAGTTTTATTACCCCTTCTATTTCCCATTCTCTTACCTGAAATCAATCGCTCCAAGTCCGATGAGCATTCCAGTCAAAACAGTTGATTCTTCTCGCAACATTATGGCACCTTCATCGTAGAACCGCCTGTAGACAAACACACACATGCAATACATAAACACAGTTGCATTATAGATGCACCATTTTATGTATTCGATAGTGCAGTAGTGTAATGGCTGTCTCAATTGTTATGCTTACACTGGATATGTGTATTGATGACTGGGTGTGACTGCATAAAAGGATCATGTTTGTAGTTTGATTAATATTGAGTTTTTCTCTTTCAGTCTGACCTGGTGGTGCGGCTATCTCGCAAAGCTGTGGCGATGTATTCAGACAGCCGTTTCTCCATCAGTGCAACCCGTAGCCATGCTCTGCCCTAAAGACACGGATAAATCACAAATCAAGGCAAGCTTCATCATACAAACCATATCAAACATCTATATGCACATACTGCAGAAACATTAATGAACAATTTTAAAGAGAGTCCATTAATTGTAAATGAGAATAAAACATACATTAATCATATTTTTTGAAGAAAACCCTACAATTTTACAGTTCACCAAAATGAAATTTTCCCCTGTACTAAGAGTATTCTGTAACATTTTTGTAACAACTTTTGTTTTGTAAAAAATACATTATTTATACATTAAAATTAAATACAGTAATGTAGAAAATAGTACCCTAACAAAAACTTACTGTACTTTGTCATGGTACTGAAGGATATATTCAGGGTTGGGGAGTAACGAAATACATGTAACGCCGTTACGTAATCAGGATACAAAAATCTAGTAACTTTAATCCATTACAGTTACATCAAAAAACAAAGTATTCAGATTACAGTTACATATTGTAAAAAGTGGGAATACTATCAGGATCAGTGGCGGCTCGTCGGGGGAGGCAGGGGAGGCACAGCTTCCCCATAATTTTGAGGTGAAAATGGGAGGAGGACGATTTAATGTTAATAAAATTCACAATTCATTTCAGTTCATGTCTCAGAATGTGTATTTTTTGGTTTGTAATTTCAGTTGTAATATAACGTGAAAGTGCCGCTTTTCTATCGCGAATGTGCCGAATCTGCTGATGTAATTACAACCGCTAGGTGATAGAGAAGGGGAGGGGGAGGCCGAGCGAGCGCTGAGCTCTCGTGCCTCCGTTGGTAAAAAAAAATTAGCCAATCACCATCGAGTGTTCACTTTCAGCGCTGAGGAGTGTTGAGAAAAGAAACCTCATAAGGGAGGCTAGCCTCCCTTCTGATATCAACCAATCATCACAGAGACGTAAATTACGTGATATTAGTTTGAACGTCTGCCGCTGCGCTGATAATGTACCAAGTACTTATGAGTAGCCTTCAAGTGATAGGCCAGGTAAGTGAAATTATATTATCTTGCTGTATGTGTACGTTTTCTGACTAAAAGCAACCAAAAAGCCATTGTAAAGTGGTTAAGCAAATAATATATTAATAATAATCAGCAGGGATCCCAGACCAATACAATTAGTGTCCCTCCTCTATTTTAAAACCCACGAGCCGCCACTGATCAGGATTACATTTGTTTAATTTAAAATTAAATAAACGAGTATTTTGACATAATGCTATTTATTTAGCGCTGCATAGGGACTGTTCTGTTGACACATATTGACTCCCGTGAGCCGCCTGCTGGTGCGTGCGCAAATAACACCTATCTACAATTATTCAAATAGTTTTTACTGTCGTTTTTATTAGTTTTAATTTTATCATAAAGTCATAGTTAAATAAAAGTACTTAGATATTGCTTTTTTGACATTTGCATATGTAACTTGAAGTAATCCAAAAGTAATCAGATTACATTACTTTTATATCGTGGTACTTGGATTACGTTACTGAATACTTTTTTAATGAAGTAATTTGTAACTGTAACGGAATACATTTTAAAAGTAACCCTCCCAACCCTGGATATATTCATATTCATACCATGGTATTTAATTCATTTAAAAAGTCCAATTATAATGGTGGTGCCAAAAACAATCATATTTTAGTATTTCATGGCAATCTCTTTTTCTCTCAATTGTAAGTTCATAACTGTTCGAAACAGTTTTATTTTTAGCTTTATTTCATCAAATAAGTTCTGCATGTTACATTATGTTTTTGTATGTACATCATGCTCTTTTATCCCAAGCATCAAATAAATAAATAATTAAATTAATTGATTCCTAAAAAGTATTTCATCCAAAAATAGTTTATTCTGTCATTATTTATTCACCTTCATGTCATTTCTTCTGTAGAACAATAAAAAGATATTAAAGATATTTATAATAAGGATATTTTGAAGAAAGTTGGTAACCTAACAGTTTTTGTAAAGCTGACTTCCAATATGTGGGCAAAAAAAACAAATAATCCATTGAGACATTTCTCAATATATCACCTTTCATGTTCCACAGAAAAAAAGAAAGTCATACAGATTTGGAAAAGCATGTAAATGAAGACAGATTTTTCATTTTTGAGTGAACTATCTCTTTGAGTACGAACCTTACTGAATGTACTCCAATGTACTTCTATCTTACCATAACTGTGGCACAAAAATGTACAATGGATTTTTTGTTTGTGTATTAAATTGAAGTATTAATGATTATGGTATTATTTACCCATTCTACTTGAACTATTTTAAGTACAGATATTTGTGTTCCCACCTTTGCTCGTGAGGAGTTGATGTTCTCCATGTTCTCAATGCTGCTTATGCAGTTATTGAGCACTTTACTGCAGACCAGACGGATGAAGTCCCAAAAACTGCGCTGACCATCAAACCAGCTGCCAGAGCCTGCAAAAGACGTGATGTGGGAGATCACCTTCATTTACATCACTGGCTTAAATATGTCCCTAATGGTCTTGTACAGTTAAAATGCAATACTTTCTTACCTTTAAAGCGGTGGCTGAGGATGTGTTCCAGAATAGCAGCAAAGTTAATGAACTCCTCAGACGAGTCATCGATGGGCTCTGCTGTGTACTTCTCTAGCAGTGTCTTCACTGAAAACCTGCCATACAAACACAAACAATTACAAAGTACTTCAATATGGAAAAAATTACCTGGTTTCCATTTTGCTTCAATACCTAGAGAACACCACTGATTCCATATGAATTTTTTCTCTACTTGTTTTTTCATTACTATCACTATCCAAGAAAGTGTCTTCTTTTTTCAATAAGTTCAACTGTATATTGTACGTATTGTGGACCATGATTGAAATCTCAAGTGAAAAAGAAGTACACTTTAGCATACTACTAAAATGTGCAAACAAATTGTAATATTTTCAGACACTTAACTGCATCTTATTTACAATTGAGTAAAAATATTTTATAATTTTGTATCAAATCATATTAGTTGAACTTAAGTGTGTTTTTGACCCAATTAACTAGGACTTAGCCTATATCCTTATTGTCTAAATACAGTATTGTTGTGTTTAATGTCATATCTATTGAAACTTGACTGTCATGTACTTATATTTGTAATGACATATTTTTATGATGAAGTTGCAATTTAGTACATTAAAAACATATTAACTTTAAATGTACGATCAAATAACATAACATATAATAACATGTGCTTTAGTATGTTAGACAACACATCAAAATAAATGTCTTAACAAATATTATTAAAACATCATTTAAAATGCAAACTTTTAATTTGACATTTTTACAAAGTGAACTATTTAAAAGTGTACTTAAATGTGCTAAGAAACATGATCATGAAAACACACTCTCTTTAAGTGCATTTAAGTGGCCATTATTTTGTATTATTATATTATCTGCAAGTACACTGCAAGTCCACAGTCAATACAAGTGCACTTCCTTCTCACAAAGGATAATTTTAAAAAAAAGCTTGGTTTCACAAGGTAATCTATAGGTAAATCATTACCCCAATCAACATCAAAGAGAATCTCTTTACATTTGTCCATGCTAAGACATTGTATATTTAACTAAAACAATTTCAGATACTAAGATAAGATATAAAATCTTTGAAAATTTTTAATTTTTAATACCCTAAGTCTACTCATTAAAAGCTGTTGCTAGAAGCACTGGTGAGGCAATAGCCAATGATGATATGATGTCAAGTCAAGTCAAGTTGAGCTTTATTGTCATTCTGCTACATGTGGGGACATACAGTGGTATACTATTATATATAGTATACTATGAATATACTATATATAAATGTTTACCTATACATAAATTAAAACAATACAGACTATACGGATGCTTCACATAATACTGTACATGTGCAAAGAGAAACATCGTAATTCAAGCAGCTGGCTGGGGAACAGTGCAAGATAATTTGTAGTGCATGAGCATGTAAACACACATATTATAGTCTTTTGTGGGATTATGTACACAAAGCAGTGTGTGTGAAAAGTGTCTAGTGCGCATAGAGGAGAGTGTGTTTCTACAGGTGGTTTGTACAGGCCTTTTAGCACACTTCGAATTGTTTCAGAAATGTTCCAGACAGTTTTTTGTGATGTGGTAAGGTTGGGGGGGTGTTTGGTGGGGTGGAGGAGGTGAGATGGTCCATGTTTCAGGAGGTAGGGGGTTTGTATGGGGTTTCAGAGGAGGGCGGGGTGATTTGAGTTAAGGGCTCTCACAGCCTGGGGGAAAAAGCTGTTGAGCAGTCTGGCGGAGCGGGCTCTGATGCTCCGGTACCGTCTTCCTGATTGTAGGAGCTGGAAGAGACTGTGGGAGGGATGGGTGGGGTCCTTCACGATACTGTTGGCTTTGCTGGAGCATCGTGTAAGGAAAATGTCCAGGATGGAGGGGAGAGGGGCACCGATGATCTTTGCAGCTGTGTGTGTTCCGCTGTACTGTGTGGATCAATGCACTAACTGAATCTTTCTGATAAATGACTAAACCATTTTCTGATAAATGACTAAACCATTTTCTACTTAACTACTGTACTTACTTAATCCTTAGAAAGGTCATGAATATAACTGCTTCCAACTGAGTGACATACATTACAGTACATAATGTTTTATATGAGTTTTTCAACCTGGTCTCATAAAAATACGTACCTCTGGGTACTTTTCTGCAACACCGTTTTTACGTACCTTACTGCATGTTTCGCCGCAGTTTCAAAGAGAAATGTCCACTGAGTGGCGCTAAATCACGGGTTCAATCCGTGAACCCTGGCACGTTTTTATTACGTTGATATAGGTATATATTGCTGTGTTTTTATTACGTTGCTTCAGGTACGTATTGCGGCGGTTCAGAATTCAAATATCCGGGGACTGTCGCTAAAAGTTAATGCTCTATCGTGTTGGAAATATGCCCTACACCAAACCCAACCCTAAACCTACCCGATAGTGTTAACAAATGCAAAACTGATATAAAAACACATTTGTTGATGCAACCGTGTTATATGAACTTCCTTGTATGCAGATTTGAACTGTTTTGTCGCACCGTAGTTGCACGGGATTCGAACCGGAGCTCCTCACCTCTCAAGTAGGCCTACGTCTACAAACCTACCGCCTATGAAACCCCATAGATATGAAGCTGGATATGTGTGATGCTAAAATTCAAAAGCATCAGTTTTCGATCAGTCTCCCAGTTTAAATACTCAATTCTAAATTCTAATCTTCTGCTTATGGTCATGGGAATGCTGGAACATCATCCAGTGTCTGGGGCCGTAGGCACAGAAATACACTGGACAGGTGACTTCCAAACATAATCATATTTAATTTATAATATTTCTTGTATTCTGTTGCCATCATTTTAGAAAGAAGATATACTGTATCATTTACAGTGTCCACACACAACTACAAAATATAATTTCATTTAACGCATAATATGGCATAATCAT
The DNA here is from genome assembly GCF_001515605.1 of Sinocyclocheilus anshuiensis. Lineage (NCBI taxonomy): Eukaryota > Metazoa > Chordata > Actinopteri > Cypriniformes > Cyprinidae > Sinocyclocheilus > Sinocyclocheilus anshuiensis. The sequence goes on from NW_015539854.1 coordinate 503,030, forward strand.
ACATGGAGCAATGTTATTCCTGCCAATGCCAAACCAGCAGTGACTTCACCATCAATTGTTCTGATCACAACAATGACTCTTTCAGTACAGCCCTCCACTGCAGTACAATAGGCAGAGTATGACATGACAGCCAGAAGCTGGAGAGAAAAACCTTGGTCAAACTTTATATTAGGTGCCTTAACTACCATGCACTTATATCACAACAAGAGTACTTGTGTAGGCTACATGTTGTACTGAAAAGCCTTTGCTGCTATTGTATTAATTATATGTGTAACTACAGAAATAAAATTACAAGTTTGAATTACATGTATGATTTTTTTTTTTAATATAAGTACAATGTTTTGTATCAAATTCAAATGATTTATTTAAATGTAAAGACTGACCTAATATAAAGTGAATCCAAAACATTAATGATTTTCGTCAGCATTTTAATAATAAGTACTACTTTTATATTTGGATCATTGTGACCCCTATTCTCTGTACAGCACAGCAGATTCCCAGCGGCCCCCCGTCAGCGGGAGGAAGCATCGACATCATCCGGGGAACGGAGATAAATCACATTGCGTGAAATGTCAGGTTTCAGAAATAATTTGTTTACACACATTTGATAAAACACCCTTAATAATTAGCTTATAGACTCACATAACGAAGTAAACGGAACTAAAGATCTTTAGCAATCCGGTGTTTACGATGTATGTCGGTAATAGACCTGACGTAACTCCGAATCTACAGATTTCTTTAAGATGATGGTGAAAACGACACATTTGTTTTCAGCAAGCCTCTCCATACAGTACACAGGCTAAGTGCCGCGTTTCCTACATGAAATAAAAGAGCAAATTATATTTTCAGACGCATCCCTGTTTATGACTCCGCTGAAGACCAGAAACATTGCAACATGCATAACGTTATGTGGCTTCTGAAGGCTTCTCACTCACCTACAAACCGTGATGAGGTTTTTCCTCTCCACGGCGATGCTCCTGGAGAAGCCTTTTTTGGACTGTGCACCCATTGCCATCGCGGACTGCATGAAACTCTGCTCCATCCCACTGGACCCCTCCCTTACGTCACAAATACACACACAACCGCATTCAGAGACGAGGCATGACAGTTGAAGATAGTCGGTTTGAAAACGCCATTCTCCACTATTACAGTGCAGACGAACTGAGGCTTTCTCCTTTAGCGCTGTTAAAGAGAGACACTGATGGCGACCGTCTGCACCCCTCCTCTATACTGACCTCATCTCAGCATTCACCGGATCAGCAAAATCATTTTAGGATGATTCACGTTTCTTTCAACTCCCAGCACTTCATGTGGAACAACTATGAGGTCAAATTAATAAGATTAGTTAACTGGAAATGTTATTCCAGGTGGGTCCTGCTGTAAGGCTGAGATGCGCATGAAGGACGCACAGACCTTTCCAGTGCCGCGGGGGACGCAGTGAACCAAAGCGGCCGCTAGAGAGCTTCAGTCAATAGGTTCTGAAATCTAGCTACTATCATGCTGCTTGGTTGAAATCTCGGCTTTCTTTCTTTCTTTCTTTCTTTCTTTCTTTCTTTCTTTCTTATTGCATAACAAGAACAGTAACATAACATACTTGTATAGAGGATCACAGTGTATTCAACTATTATCAAATATATTAATAATAGCATCAAAGGAACCTAAATAAATAAATAAATATAAAAACTATACAAGGGATAACGTACAAGAAATTTCCAAAAGAAAACGATTCAAAAATGTGATGCGTCCTTTTTGCTCTTTTATTTCTTAGACCTTTTAAGGCCTCAGTGCATTGCTTCAGTTCAGTTTTAAATAATGCAATGTTAGGTTTGTTATTAGTCCATTTTTGTTTGTGTATATGGTGTATTTCCCATACATAATTATTAAATTAATCACCAAATTTGGCTCCAAACTTTACAACAAAAATATATCTTTACCAGAGAGTCTTAATTTTGTAGCTAAATTTAAATATTAGATATTCAACATCAGTCCAAAACATATAGGTAAATACACCTTCATAAAATAAATGTTTTATGTAGTCTGTCCATGTCTCCAATTTCAGGCCGGGAAATCTCACACTCATCCAGGCCACATAGAAAAAAGGGGCCAAAATTGCACCTTTTGGGGTACAATAGCTTGTCACTGGAGCAGTACTCTTAAAAGGACATCTTTGTACATTTTTTACCCCTAATAGGAACATATTAATACCTTAGAGTAGTAATTCGTACCCTTAAGGTACTAATATGTAGGCATACATACCTATTAGGGGTAAAAAAGGAACAAAGATGTCATTTTAAGGTTACTGTTCTAGTGACAAGCTGTTGTACCCCAAAAGGTGCAATTTTGGCCCCTTTTTTTCTGTATATAGCCTATACATCCACAACAATTTCTGAAACCACAGACAACCCTATTATTTGTATGGCCATCACATAAAAAAGGTCTAAATCCTTAGTCTGGGGCAGTGGAAAATAATTAAAGGTTCTCTCTTGCACTGCACCTTCACTTCCCTTTCCCCTTTCTTCATTTTCCCCAATATCTCTGTCGCTCCCTTTTTTTCTTACCTGTCACTTCTTCACCAGCAGGTCTACTGTTATGAACAGAACTGTGTCCACCTTGTTCAAAACAACCACCTCATTTCAATTTATTAGCACAGAATGTTATTGATCTTAAAATGACTCAAATACACTAGATTTAACAAACCTATATTTCATACAAATATACAGGTGCATCTCAATAAATTAGAATGTCGTGGAAAAGTTCATTTATTTCAGTAATTTAACTCAAATTGTGAAACTCGTGTATTAAATAAATTCAATGCACACAGACTGAAGTAGTTTAAGTCTTTGGTTCTTTTAATTGTGATGATTTTGGCTCACATTTAACAAAAACCCACCAATTCACTATCTCAACAAATTAGAATATGGTGACATGCCAATCAGCTAATCAACTCAAAACACCTGCAAAGGTTTCCTGAGCCTTCAAAATGGTCTCTCAGTTTGGTTCACTAGGCTACACAATCATGGGGAAAATTTATTCCTGTGATCAAAAAGCTGAATATTCAGCATCATTACTCCAGTCTTCAGTGTCACGTGATACTTCAGAAATCATTCATGCTCATTTGCTGTTCAAGAAACATTATTATTATTATCAATATTTAAAACAGTTGAGTACATCAGAATTTTTTAATGAATAGAAAGAATCAAAGATCAGCATTTATCTGAAATAAAAAGCTTTTGTAAAATTATACATGCACTATACCAAAAGCTTGTAGTCAGTATAATGTTTTTTTGTTTTTGTTTTTGTTTTGTTTTTGGGAGGGGGGTGGGGATTATAGAAATTATTAGTTTTATTTAGCAAGGATGCTTTAAATTGATCAAAAGTGATGATAAAGACATTAATAATGTTACAAAAGACTTCTATTTCAGATAAATGCTGTTCTTCTGAACTTTCTATTCATGAAAGAACCTGAAAAAAATCTACTCTGTATATATATATACTACACTGAAGACTGGGGTAATGATGCTGAAAATTCAGCTTTGAAATCACAGGAATAAATTGCATTTTAAAATATATTCAAATAGAAATCAGTTATCTTAAATAATAAAAATATTTCACAATATCACTGCTTTTGCTGTATTTTGGATCAAATAAATGCAGGCTTGGTGAGCAGAAGAGACTTCTTTAAAAACATAAAAAATCTTACTGATCAAAACCTTTTGACTGGTAGTGTATTAAAACACATTTTCTAAAGTGCCTAAATGTCAAAATTAGTACAATATTGAACACACTATTTAGTTATTAGGCTGTGACTCATATTATTTTTGTGTTGCTGTCTGCTCTAGCTCCCTCCCTCCCTGTACAATAAATCAATGTGAATATCTGTCTCTGCTAAATTTTTAATGTAATTTTACAATCGATATTGATGTCCTTTAGCACAGTATTCTGAATGATGATAATAATGGGGTGCTAGTACTGATACTAGCAGTTTAATACTCAACTACGTTAATAAAGACAAAACTATCTAGCGTATTTACTGATGAAACTGACCTGCACTTGAAGCCCTGAACAGGTCAGTAATGTTGCTAGACGTGAGCTGATTATAGTGCAGCGCTGCCAGTCAAGACGAACCGATTTATGATTTATTATTGATTTATTATCGAATGAAAAAATCGGAAATGATCACTTTGGTACATTGAGAAGGCATAAATATAAAATAATAATAATAATAATAACTGCAAAGAAACAAACAAAAAAAACAGGGCAGCGGGCCAAATCAGCCGCCAGGCCACCGGGAATTCTCCCGGTGCTCCCGATGGCCAGTCCGGGCCTGTACTTAACTGATTAGTATATAAGGGGATAGACTATTGCCAGACAAAAGTTGAATAAGGCCACTAGGAATGGCATCAAATAGGCCTATACTGCAAACTCTTTAGCAGTTACAAGGATCTTATAATAATTAAGGAATTCACAGTAATTAAAGAGATGTCCATTATTCTTGAATAGCTGTCTCACCAAGATTATACCATTATTGTACTAGTTTCTGTAAAACAAGGACTTATTTTTTAACAGTAGGCTATGGCTCTGGCTAAATTTAGTGCTGTGTGGATGGATGACGTATTTTTGTAGGTCAAAACCCAGAAGGAGTTAATATTTTAGCACTTCCTGTTACATCGTCCTGAAGTCATGAGTTTTTAGTTAAATGCCTAAAATAATGTCTGTGGTTCACACAAGCTCAAGATATATTCACATTTTATTCTATGACATAAAATACAAGAGTAATATCCCTTGTGTTCTTTAAGTATTTGCTTGTGAGACAAGTGCTAAATTGAACTAAAGAGATTGTCTGACTATGTTTATATGTCTTTACAGGAATAGTTTACCCCAAAAATGAAAATTTGCTGAAAATATACTGACCATCAGGCCATCCAAGATGTAGATGAGTTTGTTTCTTCATCAGAACAGATTTGGAGAACTTTACATCACTTTCTCACCAATGAATTCTCTGCTTTGAATGGGTGCCGTCAGAATGAGAGTTCAAACAGCTTGAAAAAACATCGCAATAATCCACAAGTAATCCACATGATTCCATCAATTAACATCTTGTGAAATGAAAAGCTGTGTGTTTGTAATAAACAATTCCATCATTTATATGTATTTAACTTCAAACTCTTCCAGCTAAAACATGAGTCCTCGATCCATAATATTGCTTTGTCTAGTGAAAAATTAATCTAGTCTGATTCAGGAGAGAAATCAAGCACTGTTTACAAGTGAAAACAGTTTGAAGACAAGCAGGGATGGACTTTTTTTTTTTTTTTACTGAGGGAAGCTTTATTATGGATTATAGCTGGTATTTTGGCCAGAAGCAATGGTTAAAAATGTTGAAACGCCTTAATACTAGATTTCTTTATTACAAACACACAGCTTTTCGCTTCAAAAGACTTGGACTGGAGTTGTGTGAATTACTTGTGGATTATTGTGATGATTTTTATCAGCTGATAAAATCTCATTCTCACGGCACCCATTCACTGCAGAAGATCCATTGGTGTGAACAAGTGATGTTATAATAAATTTCTCAAAATATGTTCTAATGAGGAAACAAACTCATCTACATCTTGGTTGGCCTAAGAGTGAGTAAATTTCCAGCGATTTTTCATTTTTGGGTGAGCTATTTTTTTTAATAATAATGCATAGCCCACGTTTTCCATACCAAAAACTTGATTGAGATGCAGTTACCCATATATCCACCAGAGGTCCTTTTGGCAGCATCATTCGAATTGCTAAAACATGCAACACACACACTACTCTTATTTTGTTGCACTGTGAAATGTAAATATGAAAAGGTGTCAATAATTGCTCACTGGATGTGTAATGCAGATTCATAATGGCAAAAATATAACCAACAATGCTAATGTTAAGTTTAATGTTCTTGCACATTTGTATGTGAAGCAGGCAGAGACTGTCTATGTCCAGGGCTAGGTTTAGACCTGAAGCTCTGCTGTGAAATTCCTGACTGCAGTGAGAGGGCATCTAGGGCAGGGTGCTGAAAGAATGTGAAATATATAGTTTTAGAGTAGAAGAAAGACTGAGGGAAAGAGCGGATCCATAACAGAAGGAAAAAATGTTTGTTTTGAATTGGGATAGAAGTAAAAATATCTGACAGTCAAACACAAACCCATGCATTCTTTCACATCCACTTTTTAAACCTTACATCAAACATGTTTTAGGAAAACTAATATCTCCACTTACACTGTGGACATAATTTTGTCACTGATTTGCAAGGGGATTTTTAATGTAAGTGCTGGTTTCCTTGTGTCCTGGTGAATCCTGGTGAAGTTTACCGTGTTCATCATTAATATTATAATGACTTCCATTAATAAAGTACATGTTCCAGTGACATACATATTTAATAAATAATTAAAATAAGTATTAAACTTGTTACAGACAGTACAGATTTTATTCAACACACATCAATTTTACATTAAACACCACATGGTCCTTTTTTTGTCAGTCGGCAGGTGGATTTCTAAATACAACATCACAAAATATCATTATCATTATAACCATCACGATCTTATGATTTTGGTTAATAATGCATTTAGCTGTGCAACAAATCATAATATCTCCAAAATTAGAGCTCATATTCTAAATGCAGATTAAAGGAAGCATCATAATATCATAATGGCTTGGGCAGAAATTTGAAGAGATGGCACAACATGGACTGTCTCATGCAGGGTTTTGATGCAGGACGTTATTTTGAGATGATATTTGAAATGATAAAGAGAGACAACTGATAGTAAGCATTCTTTTTTACAGTTCATTTCAAATGTGAAACTTTTATCATGCAAATTTCTAGTGGCCTACAGGTTCATTACTTGACTAAAGTTTTCATTTTCAGACTCACAAAGGAATGACACAGGAACTAAAAAGAAATACTTAAATGACCCATTGTACCCCTTTAAACCCACATCCATCTTTAAGTTATGTACAAACCAGTCAACTAAGGAAAGTATAAGGAGGAGAGCAACCTGTCCACTGATGTCCAGTAAAATCCTGTGTCATACAACATTTTCTCTATATGCACAATATGCATGACAGACAAATATATGTATTTGCTTGACATCTCAATTTCAGACATCCATAATTACAATACTAAAAACTCAACATTTTCTCAAGAAAATGAGTGGTGTTTGCACTTTTAGAAACTCTACAATGCTACAATGTTAGTGTGCTGGGTTGGTTACTACAGTGTTTTCTACATGTTTTCAACATGTTGCTATGTAGTTAGTATAGGGTGTTTAGGGTGGTTGCTAGGACGTTGCTAGATGGTTGCTTATTGGCCCAAGTCAAAATTGCACTCCTCCATGAGACCTCTAGATATTGTTCTTTCTTGAATGTAAATCCATGGGATTTTTGTTTGCTTGTTTGTTTAATTGTCTGGCAGGTGAAAACCAGTCTTTGTGGCATAATGTACCATAAAAATGAATTTAGATTCATTTCTCATTTTCTTAAAAAAAAATAAATAAATAAAGTAATGGTGAGTCACATACAGTGTAAGTGAATGAGGCCAGTTTTTGGAAGATTTAAATGTTATAAATTTATTTATACATTAATTTATCTATTTTAGTTTATTAATACATTAATTCTTCTGTTAAAATGTATTATTTGAGCGGTAAATGTGATTACAATTTTTTACAGTCATTTTTTTTTTTTTAGAATCTGAGTGTATGGTTGTGAAACTGAACTGTGAAAGTTGTGAAACTAAATATAATTTTACACACACACACAAAAAAGGTTAGTAAGTGATTTTTCACACTAAATTCATGTTAACATTGTTTACATCATGTGGTTATACTATTGAAACACAAATTAGTATTTCAACATTTACATTTGCACGTAACCTTTTTTTCTTGTTCTTTTTGTTTTTTGAAGAAAATGAAAACTGAGTTGAAATTCAATTGTGCAATTGTGAAATTCAACCTGTGGTCAACAATATGCCACAAGTGCTGCTGACTGAGCTTAACTTGTATTTAATTCTAGACTATTTAATACTAAGGGCTTCTAACCATAGTAAGCACCACTAATATTCAGCCAGGAGACCATCAAAGCATTGTTTCCAGTTCTTTCCAAGACATGGAACCTGAATGTTCATCATCTGCTACAAAATCATGCTCACTTTCCTCTGCATTCTTGCTGGTCTGCTTGCATGGAGACCTTTTCCCATCATTCTGCCTCAGAACCAGCTCATGCTGCCGCACTGTAAAAAACATAGTCTCTGTGTCGTGAGGCGCATGCCCAGGTAAGTTTCCTGAATGGTGGAGATGTGATTGTCCTTTGACCCCCATGGTGCCCAGAGGCAGGCCTTTAGTGCCGCTGACACTGAGACACACGCTCTGAGTTGTGGTGTGTGACATCATGCCTCCATAGTAGCCGCTTCCACATCCCGCGCTGCTGTTGACACGAGCTTTCTGCTTCAGGTCTATTGCAAGACTGCGCCTCAGCCAAGCCTTCTTAAGCTCTGCCTGCACCTGTTCATGATGGAGAGATAAAAAAAATAAATAGACAGAGAAAAAGGGTTAAGACACTGGCACACACACAAATTTAAAGGTGATGTATGTGGTTTCCTCTATGTTAAAATACAGTCACTTGTTCCAGCTAAACGAAATATGTTGTGTCCCAAATGAAAACCACTTATACTATGTACTTTCTAGTGTATGAAGGATATTCTGTAATGCGGCATTGGAGTCTCGTTGCCCTTTCCGGTATGTAATTACCTATACAGCAAAAAATATATACTTTCTGGCCAAAATATATTTCAAATATATGCTAAAAGCTTAATCAAATATCTTTTTGAAATTGAAAATATATTTAGTTTTATCCTTCATATACCAAAATATATTTCAAAATGCAAGAAAATACATTTCCAGCCTTATAGTAGCCTAATAGCTTACTAGTGAAATCTCAGTGCACAAGTGCATGTGAAGTGCACTTTTTGTTGAAATTTTCAGTGTGAACACACTACTATTTATGCTACCAAATTGCATAGTGCAATGAATATGCACAGTATGAATTGAGATACATCAATCCACCTAAATTTTAAGTAAAAATGTAAAAGGCTTCTGGGGTCATCAGCTTCCAGTTATTTTTATCTGAACAAAACAGCTCGTTGTGCTGCTTGATATTGGAAACTGGTATTTATTTTATTATTTTAATGTAGTACTGTATTATTGCAATTATAGACACACTGGTTTGTAACACAAATAGTTTACAGCACTTTTTATTCTCCTTGTTAATTTACCTATAGTGACTAAAAAATCAGAAGTCTTGCACACTCACAGAAAATAGCATCTTTCGCGTTGCAAAATATTAGAAGGTGGATAGTTCACCCAAAAATTAAAATCCTGTTTTCAACTTTGTCGGTCCAAATTGTGTATAAGAATTTTCAGCCATAGTCACACAACACGGACAAGAACTCAATATGAAAAGTTTGAGTAAAAGATGACAGAACTTAAATTTTTAAGTGAACTATGCCTTTAAATATGTAGAGACAAATGAAACAAATATAAGCCATTTGTGTTTGATTCCCCCCGAAACGGTATAAACTGTCAATAAAACATTGCTCTGTTTATTTGAGCTCCCCAACCAGCCCAAAACAGCAACATTAGCTAAAGGCATTATTCTTACAATTACATTCTGTCCTAAATTACACTCTGCATCTTTAAAGGATCATTTCACTTCCAGGATAAAAAGTTCCTGATTATTTACTCATCCCCATGTCATCCAAGATGTTCATGTCTGTCTTTCTTCAGTTGAAAATAAATTATTTTATTTTATTTTTTTTAGAAAATGACTGATCGCTTCACTAGATAAGACCCTTATATCTCGGCTGGGAAGGTGTAGAGCCTTTTGAAACTGCATTGAAACCACTATATGGAGAAAACATCCTGGAATGTTTTCCTCAAAAAAACCTAATTTCTTTTCGACTGAAGAAAGAAAGACATGAACATCTTGGATGACATGCGGGGTGAGTAAATTATTAGGAAACTTTTATTCTGGAAGTGAACTAATCATTTAAACATGCATTTTTCAAAGAAAGCTCATCGAACTGTTCAAGTTCACACCATCAAGTCACACTGGGTAAATACAGTAAGTACACATGTATAAATCTAAAGTGTGAAACACTCACCTCCCCATTGCAGAAGCAGTAAATAAATGCCACAAAGAAACCCTGTGGAAATGAAATGAAAAATTCCAATGAAATCATAACCAGAAAAATCATGCAATTTTTCAGGGCAGCAACCATGTATGATGCTTCATGTTCCCTAACTAAATTAAAGCAACATGAAAAGCTCCATTGACAAGTCATTTGTATGTTTAAAAGCTGTATCTGTTAATTTTATTTTAAGAACCTTAGTTACCATGAACTACAGTAACAATAAAAAGTTGTATTTTATTGACTAATGTAAACAATATTAATAAAAACCATAGGCAATTAATTGTTCACTGTTAGTTAATGTCAGTTAATGCATGTAAAGTGTAACCCTGTCATCTTAATTCATCAATTCTTATTGAAAATTAATCAATTAATTAAACTTCTGTGGAAAGTGTAAATCATTGTCACTGTGAACATAACTGCAGACTGCCCTTGGGGGAAACTTGCCAGGTCAAAGGAGACGCCTGACCCCAGATGAGTGGATCTGATTTTTTTATTTATTTTTTTGGAAAATAGACTATACCTGTGAAGAGTTGAAGAGCATCTCATAATGCATCTGAATCTGCCACAGCAGACCTGTGACCTCAGTGTATGGAAGAGCCATGAACAGCATGTAATGAACTCCAAACAGTGGCATCAACACCAGGGTTGACTTCAGCAGTTTCCTACACAGCAAACAAATCACTACAAATCACATGTGTGTTTACATGCGTAAACGCGTGCGCGTTTGAAGTAATTTATAACCTGTACTGCTGTCTAGGGTCTAGTTTTCCAGTGTTTGTTTCCCACAACTTAGAGGCCAGAACCCTGATGATATTGAGGAAGAGAAAGAAGTTTACCTAGATAAATAAAACACACAAAAATAAGTGACTTTTCAGTAGGGATTTTCCGATAGGAAGCGTTTATTGTTTATAAAATATGGATAATATATTTTCCATTTTATAAAGTACATATTTTTGTTATTGCATAGGATATATTTAATTGAAAGATTTGAATTATTATTAGTATTAATTAGAGGAAAAATATATATTTTCTTACAACAATGGCTGCCAGGATAGGTACTTGATAGATCCATTTGAGATTGCCGGCACTTATATCCCAGCACCTAGAGATAAAGATTCAATGCTTTAGAAAGCACTCTCAATCATCTATTATCTTTATTTTACTGTGTTGTAATGTGAAATGAATATTTAATTATTTAAAACTTTTTTTACACTGGGACACTCATTACACAGTTCAGTTTTTCTTGAGTATTTTCCTCACACATCCTCTATAAAAAGTCCAGAGCAAATTACCTACTTTTTCAACAAACTCAATGGTTCTTTGAGAAATCTAATCCCTTCCGAACGCAAATGTCTGTGACTGAGGATATTTTATCGCAGCACTCCTCCATGTGTGTTTTTTTGACTACACTGATCTACCATTTGCACATTAATATTGCGGCACCTGGACAGCATCCAACAAAAAAGTAATATAAAACAATTCTGGTAACCATTTACAATTAGGTTAGGTTTATTAATAAGGTTTATTAACATTAGTTAATGCATTGCATAACATGAACTAACAATTAATAATATATTTTTACAGCATTTATTAACCTTTGTTAATATTAGTTAATAAAATTATATTAATGTTATTAGTTATTAGTTCACAGAGCATTAACTAATAGTAAAAGATACAACTTTTGTATAACTATTGTTTATGTTAACTAATATAGATAACTAATTTTAACAAATGAAACCTCATTGTAAAGTGTTACCAAAATTCTTAACTCAGAAAAGCCTTATTTGTGTTAATATGGTGGAAATTACTAGACACCCAGGCTTTAATCTTACCTAAACAATGTAGGCCCATAAGAAACAAAATAATGAAGAACCACTTGGAATGAGTATAATACAACGCTGCGTATCATCAGCATATAAATTATATGAAATATTGTTTTTACAAACAAAATGTAAATTAAAGGAAACATATACAGTGAAAATAAAATTGATCCAAGAATAGAACCCTGCAGCACACTGCTGCTTAATATAAATGATGAATAAATACATTAATAAAAACACGAACTACTTAAACAACTGCTTGACCGCACCATAAATATCTTGACTTCACAGGTTCAGCCAGAGACTATTTTTAGAAAGGCCAACATTAGGTCTTGCCTGGAATTTGCTAAAAACTAAACCTAACCGTGACAAAACCTAAACCTTTTGGAAAAAAGTTTTGTGGTTTGATGGGACCTATTTGGCCTAAAAGTGCAAGTTAAAGCCAAACAAAGTTCAACACCCAGAAGATAATACATTTATTCTCCAAACTGCATGTTTTATGTAGGGTTGTGGGGATGTTAGGGCCAATCCCAGAGTCTCGGGCCGAAGGCAGGGAACTTAGGAGATCATATTCCAAGGTGTTAACATTTAGAGCTTTAACAGAAACCTTTGCATGTAGGCACTGCATGCATGTGTGCCACTTGTTTGTGTGTGTAAACCTACTGTGTGTCTGCCAGAGACACCCGGGCACTGACCCATATGGATACAAACACTGCAGGTATTCCTATGTAAGAGGAAGCAAGAGAGACTGAAGCAGGATGTTAAAGGAGAATACTATCTACATTTTGCACCCTCAATGCCATAATGTATTGCTCTACAAAATGTTACTATCATATGCTAACTTCAAATCAAAAGTGACAACTCACCCCAGCCTATGATTGTTAAAGCCCACAGACAGTTTTTATCAGACAGGAAGGCCATGAAGATCAGACTATGCAAATACAGACCCTCCACCAGGATCCAATAATGATTGGTTGCCAAGAGATACAGGAAGAGGGTCACAACAAACTTGCAGCCCACCTGTTAGCACACAGAACAATAAAACCAATGTTGGGTTCTGCAGACACTTTGTGTTATTTATGTACAGTATTTATGTATTCATTTGCAAATGTGTTTTTGTGAGTACCATGTAGGGTCTTTGTCCAATGGCCCCATATTCTAGTTTGCCTTCATCTATGACAGCATAAAGAACGGCGTCTTTCACAAATATACTGATTGCGCGGCATATGAATGAGGTGAAGAGGTGGATGTGGATGTAGTTACGTGTGCAATGGAGACGTCTATAGAAACAAAGAAACAGAGAAAGGAGAATAATCAAACTGACTTTAATTTCATTGTCTCATACTGTAAGTCACATGACAATGCAGATGTAGTACATCCAGATTGCTTTCATTATGAATTGTAACTTGTTTTAAGTGCAATTAATTGAACTTATGGGTGTTTTTGACCCACTTAAAGTATGACTTAAGTACATCTTTATATGTAATTTTACAATTACTTGATTCTTGTTATTAATTACTAGTGTGAACTGAATGAAAAGTTTTGGTTCTGCATGGGTAAATTACAACTATTCCATGCTTTCTCAGTGAGCAGAGGACCTGCTGACTGTCTGATCAGATCATAGCAAAGATATCTCATAAGTCTGTATCTGAACACATGGATATCATATTCAATGCTACTCTTACATTAAAAACTTGATATTTATCTTGTCTAAATGTTAATTTTGCACTTACTTAAAATAGCAAAGGATAAAGACAGCCACCAGTAATGCCACCAGTGATATGGAGTATCCAATAGTGTACATGCGATAAAGTCGCTCAAAGACCTCCTAAATAAACACAGCAAAATAGTACACATATTATTGAACGTATGTACATGTGACTGTAAATGCCTGTACATTTTAGTCCATGCTCTTATTTTATATCTTTTGGACAAATAAAATTAAATAAAAAATATTATATACATTTTTTTGTGTTGCTATGCTGATGTTTCTGTGTGGTTGCTATTGGTGGTTGGTGACTGAAACATGTAAAAAGAGTACATATCAAACTATCTATGATACTCTGGTCTAAAGAAATGGTTCAGGTGCCTCTTTCAATTTAATCTATTGAATTTTGAATATTAACCACTTTGTTTCAATTTTGTTTAGCCATCTACCAGGTGATGTCAATTAACTGACTCTGCCAATGAGTTACATTCTTAAATTTATATAGTATGAATATGTGCAATATATAGTATAATATGAGCAATAGAAATGTAATGCATGCCATAAATTGGATAATAGCTGCCTATGAGTTATGAAAAATACACACCTCCTGATCGCTGTGGTTAGTGTGTAGGTAGGTGGTGCATTCTGTGTAGTTAGCCCATGTCCGGTTTATAGTGGATACCTGCTCCCAGTTACCTGATGCATCACAGTGGCGATATGCGTATCCTAAAATGCACATAAAACTGTAATGCTAAATACTTAAGTATATAGTGTGGCAGCATACACTTAAATATGTGACAGAATTCACATACAGTGCTTGATATGTTTCCCCTTTAAGGATGTTTAGTTGCCTGTGGTGGGGGGTTTCCACCACAGTTCATAAAAGCAATAGCCAGTTCACAGCTTTTCATCCAATTTTAATGTTGTCTGTGTTCATTTAATCGCACAAATACCTACATGTAGTGACCCCGATACTCTTGGACGTTTCCAGAGTTTTTTGTTGTTGTGGTTTGACAAGATAAAGGCCAGCGCAGGTGCTCTTAAGTTACCAGAGTTTTGGGAACAGCAAGCCATGGCATGGTTCCCCTTCAGGAACTCGAGCTGCGTCGGAAAACGCTTTGGGAACGCCTTCAGCGTGACCACGCTCTGAAACACATGTAAAATCAGTCCAATGGAAGGGCGAGACGTCACAGGCGGGGGACGTAGAGACCAGGAAGCTATAAAAGCACATGCGGTGTAACCGGCGTCAGCTTTCTGTCATTAAGCAAGCGCTCTGTGTGTGTGTGTCAGTCGCTATTTGTTGTGAGTCTTATTTAGTGTTGTTTGTCCACTCATAAGCTCCATTATGTCAAGCTTCAGCCAAGAAGAAGCATTTGGGCGAGAGCAGGCAGCGTTCAGGCTGTGTGTTCCTCCCTGCCCGTGCTATATTTCGGGTGGGGACACACACAGTTTGTATGTTGTCTGCTTGGGAGTGAAGCACGCAGAGTCAGTTCTCAAGGGAGCTGACTGCCCGCATTGCGAGCATTTGTTACTGCGTATGATTTGCTCTCAGAAGGCTCTCTTTGAGGAGGGAGCCTTCACCAGCGTTCCTCGGAGCGGCGGTACCCGGCACCCTCTCTGGGATCGGAATCCCGCGCTGCGGTTCTTCCTCCCGTGGAGAAGGCTCGACGCTCCGCCTGTCTTCCTCCGAGGAGGTTGATGTGGAGGGCGTCGATGAGCTCGCCAGTTGCACAAGCACCAGTTTCACAAGCATATTATGTCTAATATTATAATGAGCAGCATTACTGGGGAGCGGAGCTCGCGCAGTCAGCTCTCGGGGGGCTGATTGTGCTTTTCCCACTGCAAAACGCTCCGCTCTCGCCGGGCATGCTCCAAGGAGTGTGTCCGTGCCTGTGATCTTGCGGTTCCGGTCCCGCTGCTGCTGAGGCATGGCGGCGATTGAGATCGCAGGGATCGCACATGATCTGGCGAACGGGTTGGAAACGGGCTCTCCCTATTTCCACCCACATTCCCTAGATCTAGCGCTCTCTCTCGGGGTTCGGAAGCCTGCGCTGCGGCTTCTTCCCCCTCTGAGTGAGAGCTCGCTGCTGCTGCAGCTATCTTTCTCCGAGGAGATTGATATTGTTTGTGTGACCGAGCTGCTTGCGCGCTGCCGCTCGCATTACATCATTTTCGGTTTTGATATGAATCTTATCACACAAGACCGTGTTTACTTGTCTGGTTGTTTGGGTGCATTTTATTCTGAGGAATTAAAATTAAGTATTTCTTCTGACTATGAGAAGTTAGATAAACAGGAGCTCTTGGAAAATAAATAAATACAATTTTCCTCCGAGGAGGTTGAGGTGCTCAACGGGCTGCTGGGCGGGAGCAGCCCCAACCAACCATGTTCCAGCTCCTCATGTAGGGAGCGTCACTTCTCGTACTCCTCAGAATTTAGAGTCAGAGTGACGCTCCCGGGCCGAAGGCTTCTAGCGGAAAGCGGATCTGCGGACCGTCATTCTCGCTCAATAGTCTTCGACTAAAACGTCCTGACGCCTAGGGCCCAGGACTTCTGAGGGCCGACCCCCTCTGGGGAAGAGCAGTGTACACCTCATTATGAGATCGATCTGCCAACCCTGCCACCTACGGTGCTTCAGGGCACATTGCTTCTCTCAGTCACCGCCCAGAAACGTAGCGTTATTAAGAGGCTCGCTACCTCTTCGGAGGTTTCTAGAGCAGCTAGTTCGGCCGTTCCCTGCCGGTCCGCCGCTTCAGGGCACCGACCTAGCCACTCTAAGTGCACCAGAGGCCAGTCTCGAGAGACTGGTTCCCTTAGTAGGTCACCTGGTGGCGTGGGAGCCGCTGCCAAGCGTGTCTCATTGGGTCCTGCCCCGAGCAGGCTCTGGTTCTATCAGTCTAGTCTTCCTAGGAGATGACGCGGGTCTGAGGACTGTTGTTTTCAATAGGGGACTTCAGCTATGAGAGTCCTGATGCTATGGCTCAGGACCTCGGAAGGCAGGCCCCTCTGGGGAAGAGAGGTTGCTAGTTCGGCCGTTCCCTGCCGGTCCGCCGCTTCAGGGCACCGACCTAGCCACTCTAAGTGCACCAGAGGCCAGTCTCGAGAGACTGGTTCCCTTAGTAGGTTACCTGGTGGTGTGGGAGCCCCTGCCAAGCGTGTCTCATTGGGTCCTGCCCCGAGCAGTCTCTGGTTCAGTCTAGTTTATTCTTCCTAGAAGATGACGCGGGTCTGAGGACCGCCGTTTTCAATAGAAGACTTCAGCTAAGAGAGTCCTGGTGCCATGACTCAGGACTTCGGAGGGCAGGCCCCTCTGGGGAAGAGCGGTGTACACCTCATCATACAGTGCCCGTCTCTCCTCAGTGCCCTCATGAGATCGATCTGCCAACCCTGCCCCCACGGTGCTTCAGGTCGCAACGGTCTCCGGTGAGCGCTTCTCTCAGTCTCCACCCGGAAACGTAGCGGTACCGGGAGGCTCGCTACCTCTTCAGAGGTCTCTAGAGCAGCTAATTCGGCCGGCCCCTGCCGGTCCAGTTCTGCCAACCCTGCCACCTATGGTGTTTCAGGGCGCAGCGGTCTCTGGAGAGCGCTTCTCTCAGTCACTGCCACGGAAACGTAGCGGTACTAAGAGGCTCGCTACCTCTTCAGAGGTTTCTAGAGCAGCTAGTTTGGCCGTCCCCTGCCGGTTTGCCGCTTCAGGGCACCGACCTAGCCGCTTTGGTTACACCAGAGGTCAGTCTCGAGAGTGTGTCTCGCCCTTCCATTGAACTGATTTTACATGTGATTCAGAGCATGGTCACGCTGAAGGCGTTCCCAAAGCGTTTTCCGATGCAGCGTCTCGTTCCTTCGCGGAACCATGGTTACATTCGTAACCTGGAGACGTTTGCACAGGCAGAGGCACAGTTCATGCTGCGAGACATCACTGCAAATGACACAAAGTATTACTACGTAGTAGCTTTGCTCAGCAGCTCCACAGCATCGCAAGTGGTAACCCTGTTAAATGAGCCCCCTGAGAGGGACAAGTATGGCACTCTTAAAACATATTTATTGGGAAATTTTGGATTGACTGAATTGCGTGCGAGGCAGCTTCTTTCGTTACCAGGACTGGGTGATGCAAAGCCCTCTAAGCTTATGGACCACATGCTGACATTGTTCGGTGACCATAAGCCCTGCTTTATATTCAAAGAGCTGTTCCTTTGGCAAATGACAGAACAAGTCTGCATGGCTTTGACCAGCATGACAATCTAGGACTTACGAGAGCTGGCTAAGATGGCCGACAGTCTTTTCTAACAGATTCTTTATTAACAGTCTTTATTAAAGGGGTCATATGATGCAATTTCAATTTTTCCTTTCTCTTTGGAGTGTTACAAGCTCTGTAAAGATCTGTAAAGTTGCAAAGACTAAAGTCTCAAATCCAAAGAGATATTCTTTATAAAAGTTAAGAGTCAACCACGCCTACCTAAAACGGCTCATTCTAACACGCCCCCACATGTCTACGTCACGATATGGGAAGATTTACATAACGCAGCCCAAATGTTCACGCAAAGAAAGAAGGCGTAACTTTTATTCTCACTGTAGTATTGTTGACAATAATGTACAGTATGTGGAAAATAATGTGTTTTTTGAACCTTAAACCGCATAAACACATTTCATTACACCAAATACACCAAATAATGTTCTTTTAAGCAGCATCATATGACCCCTTTAAAACAGAGTTTTGTTTTACCAACATCTTTCAACGCCTCCATCAACCCACTGGTGGGTGCAGCAAATCAAACTGCACAAGCGCCACATGGTGAAACGACTCTGGATGAGATGCTTTTATAATGATCACTTTGGGGACAGGGCCAAGAAGTGTTGCTTACCATGTACTTTCTGTGGTAGAATTACCACAGGGGTCAGTAGTCTGTGAATGCTGTGGACACTGGCCATACTGGTTGCCTTCACTTCATTACTGACAATATCGGGGTGAAATTTCCTCTGTGATACTGGGGCCCAGGTGAGCGTACTGATGGTGACTCCACTCGACATGTGTTCTGAATATAAGAACCCCTTACCGGAGGCTGCTAAAGGCAGCCAAATCCCAACATACGGTAAGCGCCAAGTTAAGTTGTGTTTTAATGGACGGCGTTTCACTTGGGATTTTGTTGTAGCTAAGTTGGCTCTTCCTTTGCTGGGTGCTGATTTTCTTTGTGTAATTGGTTTGTTGGTAGATGCACAAAACTGCCACTTAGTCAATGCGAAAGATTTCAGTTCTTTTCCATGTATGCTCAGCGTCTTTTCAACTACAAACTTGTCAAATTCTTCAGAGTCTAGTTGCGAGTTTTTGCAAATGCTTGTGAGTTTTCTGACAACTCAGTCAACTTTCTCCATGGCAACAAAGAAACATGGTGTGGAACATCATATTTCTACTACAGGTCTGCCTGTGTATGCTCACGCTTGCTGTCTTGACTTTAAAATTTGTTGATATTAGCTGTTGCTAAAGCTAAGTTTGCATACATGGGAGAATTAGGTATTGTACAATGCTCAAATAGTCCTTGGGCTTCTCCCTTGCACATGGTGCCTAAGTTGGATTGCAGTTAAGGTCCGTGTGGCGATTATCACAGATTCAATGATGCCACAATTCCTGTTCGCTACCTTGTTCTGCATGTTCAAGATTTCTCAGCGTGGCTAGCTGGCAAAGCCCTTTTCTCCAAAGTTTACTTTGTGCGAGGTTACCAACAAGTGCCAGTCCACACAGGCGGTATTCCAAAAACTGCTGTTGTCACCCCTTTTGGATTATTTGAGTTCATGCGAATGCTGTTTGGCAGCCATGTTGGTGCATCCGCTTCCAGATGTTCCAATTGCTCTCACTAAAGATTTTTCTGATTTCGCGGTTGGGGCTGTCCCCTGACATACAGCACCATTGTGCTACGGGCGTCCCGAGTTCGAATCCCGGCGTGTGGACCTTTCCCGATCCCACCCCACCTCTCTCTCCCACTTTACTTCCTGTCATTAAACTGTCCTATCTAAATAAAGGCAAAAATGCTAAAAATCAATGTTTAAAAAAATGGACTAGCGTGGGCTTTAAAAAGATGTGAGATCGTGGTCCGTTTCATGCATTGCCTGTCAAAAAGCGAAAATGCAGAGTCACGTTAAGGCACCGCTGGTGCGTTTTGAGGTACTGGAACGTAATTTCGATCATGTAATCTTGTTGGTCCTCTTCCTCTGTCTCGGGGGGACGCTCACCTGCTCACACTGGTGGATCGGACTACTAGGTGGCCAGAAGTTGTGCCCTTTTTCTCAACATCAACTGGGGACATTGCACGTGCTTTTATTGGCACCTGGAGTGCCAGATCTGACAGGAATGACTGGCTCACTTTGATGTTGCTGGGACTTCAGATGGCCCCTAAGGAGGATTTACTGGCTTGCTCAGCAGAGCTTGTTTATGGGCAGACACTTAGGGTGCATGGTGACTTTGTTCCTGGTATCAAAACTCCATGGTCTGGATCAGAACACAATCCCACTCTGCTATGCCATGACTCCACTTTCGTTCCAGTGCCCACCTCTTAGCATGGACTTAACAAGGCTTGGGGTCCCAATGATCTGTCTTCTGCAAAATTTGTGTTCGTTCGACATGATGCACACAGAGAGCCATTGAAACTGCCATATTATGGGCCATTCCGGGTTCTGGAGTCCACGGATAAAACATTTGTAATTGATGTCGGTGGGAGGTCAGAATGTGTCTCAATTGAACACCTTAAACCAGCTCACAGAAACCTGTATCAGCCAACTGAGGTGGCCGTGGCACCTACCTCTGTCAACAAATCTGGCCAGTTTGTCGCTCAAGCTTTTCCTGGTAATAGCCTGTGGCAGGTGACACGTACAAGAGTGGTATGCAGAATTTGTGCCCCTGATGAACTGGATATGTAGATGTGTGAATTCTGGGAGGGTGTTGGTGCTAGTGTGGCGGCATACACTTGGGGACTGTTTACACCCTGGTCACTTCATGCATTTTCTCTGATCGGATAGCTATCTGATTGTGAAAAGACCAGGTGAAAATTCCCTCCGAAATGCTTTATTTTATTTTAATATAAATCCGACTGCTCAAACCACAGGAGGTGCTCTGGGCCGCATTCCAGATGAAACTGGACATGTGTAAATGCATTGGTTGTTGAAACCACATATTTAAATTGTATTCCTTACAAAAATTAATAAAATAAATGTGTGAGAGCTTGTTATAGTCTATATGACATGTTGTAGGCAGATATGACGGCGCTAATACAACGTGCATCAATGCGGATGTGTAGCTGAGTATGTCTTCAGCAAGCCGACGTGCAAACTGCTGCAAACACACAATCTCAACACACAATCACTCAACACAGACGGTCAACACACAATCATCTTCAGTAAAAGTAGTAAGTAGAAAATAAAAAAGTAGAAGAAAAGTTGACAGTCACCCGTCAGCCAATGTCGGGCTGTCGGCGAGCATCTGTCGGGCTTGTTTTTTTGGTGTTCCACACGTCGGCACTCGCCGGTCTCACATCTGTGCCAGTTTTGCTTGATAAATTATATTCAAAATGGCAAGCAAGTGCTGATTTGTTTACATTTAGTATATCTGTGTATATGTCGTACATCCATTTTTCATTTTCTCCTTTTAAAGGATGAATATATAATATTGATAGATGCTAATATAGACAGCTAATTCCTCTCACGCAGGCACAGAACACACTGTTAATTTGCAGTAGGCTGTAGTCTGAGCTGTGTGTTCAAGTGCAGATTTTTTATCCAGATGCTGCCGAAGCGAGAGGAAACACACGACTGCTTTTGTCACCACTAGTTCTTTGAAGTCGGCTTGGTGTGTCCCAGCCTTTACAAAAAAAGAAAGTATACTAACACTAATTAGTATACTAATAAAAATTAGAGCATGAACTTTCAGTCTACTTTTTATGTACTTACATATCAGATATATACAAATTTATAATTTTATACTACATTTATACTACTGTATAAATGTATACTACAGTACATTTGGCTTGTACTGACATAGAGAAAAGTCAAAGAATATTTGGCCATTGCTTGAACTTATCTTTGGATCTGGATCACATGTATCAAACTCTGCTCCTGGAGGGCCACTGTCCTGCAGAGTGTAGCTCCAACCAGCTCCAAAATAACTTCCTGGAAGTTTCTAGTAATCCTGAAGATCTTGATTAGTTGGCTCAGGTGTGTTTAATTAGCATTGGCGCTAAACTCTGCAGGACTTCCAGGACCTGGGTTTGACACCCTTGATCTAGATATACTTAAGAAAAGTATAATTAAATATTCTAAGTATACTTGGCTTGTAGTTGTGTTTGCTCTTTTGATATAGCAGCTTATTACATACTTTTTCAAATATTGACAGCTTGGAGATACAGTAGTATTCCAGCATGATTTATATAGTATTTGATAAACTTACTTGTTAAAGTTTATAAAAGTCAGCTTTGCAGTAATAGTAACAAGTCAGCTTTGCAGTGAATAGTAACTATTAATAGTAATAGTAATAGTAAAAAAAATGCAATGAAGGGAAAAAGCTAGGTTCAAGTCAACTTAAATGAATGGATTATATCAAGTATAAAAATAATACCTAAATAGGAACCTAGTATAATTAAAGTGCAAATATATTATATAAACACTCAGCCATTAGTAACACATTGTCACATTCTCTTTTGGTTTCTCTTCCTGTGTTTAGTTTAGTTTCTGTGTTTGTTGTTCGCTTGGTTTCTTTCGCTAGTTTGTTTCTATGGTTACTGATTGATTATGTTCACCTGTTCCTTGTTGATTTTCTCATTATCTTGTGAATTTATACCCTCAGTTTCTTCAATTCAGTCCAGTATTGTCTTTGTGTCAAAATCTTGTTTACTTTGCCTGTAATCTCTCTCTGTGTTTATCCTAGTAGCATTTTGGGTTTTTTGTGTCAGTAAAGAAGAAAGCTGCATTTAGATTCACATCTCTTCTACTTGCCTTACTCGCAATGTGACAGAATACCAGACCTGGAAAGGAGATGATCTAGCAGCTGTCCACCTCCTCCTCTTCCTCACCCAGGATGATCACTCCCTTGATGACCATACCACATATTGTTTTGGAACATGCCCATCAATCAGTTGTGGCCTAATGGATAGAAAATTGGACTTGTAACCCAAAGGTCGTGGGTTTGAGTCTCCGGTCCGGCAGGAATTGTAGGTGGGGGGAGTGAATAACCAGTGCTCTCTTCACCTTCAATACCATGACTGAGGTTGACTTTTGAGCACGGCACCGAACCCCCAACTGCTCCCCGGGCGCTGCAGCATTGGCTGCCCACTGCTCTGGGTGTGTGTTCACTGCTGTGTGTGTGTGTGCACTTGGATGGGTTAAATGCAGAGCATAAATTGAGTATGAGACACCATACTTGGCCACACGTCACTTCACTTCAAAAACACTTCCTTGTCAGTTTGTTAATTTCATTTTATTACACTGGATTTCATGAACAGTTAAAAACCAATATCCCTTTTCCTTTTGATGGTACTCGAGGGAAATGTATAGATTTTTTTCTTTCACCATGGATGAAGTGGAGGAGGGCTTTGATTGCAACTCACCCACCACAGACCTAGAGCTCACACTCACCACTGACATCTTGCCAGTGGAGATGTTCGTCATGGAGCTAGAAGCGGAGGACATGTTTGTCCCAGACCCTGAACCTGTTGCCATATCTGTCTCAGAGCTAGAGCCAGCAGCCATGTCTGGCCCAGAGGGAGCACTAATCCAGTTTGACATCCTGAAGTGGAGTCCTACCTATGTCCTCACCCTCGAAGCTCTTCCTTCTCTTCTGGTCCTGTCCGCCTGTCCTGTCTGGAAACTTTCCTCCCCTTCCAGCCTCCAAGCTCCTTCATCTCCGCTGGTTCCATCCAGCCTTCAAGCTCCTGCATCCCAACCATGGAGGCCATACCATGTTTCCGTGTCCTGACCATGGAGGTCATGCAAAACCTAGTCATTCTCACTGGTCCTGTTCAGTTGCTTGGCTCCTCCCCTTCTGCTGGCTACATCCCGCTTCATGGCTCCGGTGTCACCCTGGGTTTTCATCTCCTTGTTTCCGCCTGGGTCTCTAACTCTCCCAGCTTCACCTCGCTCAATTGATCGCCTTGTTAACCTCGATCCACAGCGAAATCTCCACCCTGGCTCCTCCATCCATCAGCTCCAATGTGAGTTCTTCTTCCACCGGCTTTTTCAGTGAGTCCTCCTCCTCAGGTCCCTCCATAAAATTCACCCGAGGGTCCTGGCACTCTCTCCCACTCTTTTGGTGTAGTTTTTGCTTACACTGCCAGGTGGCACTTAGCGGGTGCCTAGTGAGGGTAAATATCACATTTTGTTTACTTAAAAATTTTTCTATAAACTGAAATGTGGGCCCATTTAGTTCCAAGTACTGAAATTATACTACTATTATAAAGTATACTACTAGTACAGCGGTGGTGAACTCCGGTCCTGGAGAGCCGCAGCCCTGCAGAGTACAGCTCCAACCCTAATTAAAACTCACCTACTAGTACATTATTTATTTATTTAGTTTTGTATACTTACTGAATAAAGTATATTTTAAGTTTACTTAATAAAATAAATTTGAAATATACTTCTTTTTTCTAAGGGTTCATAGGTTCATTTTCTTGAAACTGGAGAAATTACATACTTCAGGTTTAATTTCATTTTGTTCAGGGGGGTTTAGCAGACCTTTGTGGTTGAAGTCATAGATGTACTCAGGACAGAGAACTGCAACCGTCTGATTGGGCTTCCCCATGAGCCAGCAAATTATCCCATCCCATTCAGGAACACAGTGATCCTCTGACAATATACACAAATATCATTTTTTACCAAAAGTATAACATGAAATACTGTACATCTATATTTAATTAAAACATGCATTCAATGTATTCTCCAACAAAATGTTTGAAGGTGACAAGTCAAATTAATATACTGGACATATACTGTAGTAACCCAAAAGTAAATCCGGTATATTTTTAATATAACCCAAAAGCAGTGTATCTGCATTCATCACACAATTAGGCAATTCCATATCCTGCTATAAAGTGACTCATCACTATGAATAACAAAGGAACCTGAGCTCAAATCAATATTTCTTATCTTAAAATCTTCATATAAACAGGGCCACAGTCTAATTTGCCATAATCATAGATCTCGCTGTCTTCAGGAAATTGGATCTGTGGGGTTAGGAAGATACCATCTTTTGATTGCTTCAGTATAGTTGTCCATTTGTCGCAACAACTCTTGTTAGCTTTATATTATGCCAAATTACACATTTAATTTAATTAGATAGAGATGGTAGATAGAGTAGATATCAGCATATATGAGTCATATGGGATTTTTTTCTCCTCTTCTATCGTCTATCAAGTGAAAATCATAAGTGTGATTGGCTTTAAAAGTAATTGCATGCTTCTCCTCAACAGGCCCTATAATTTGAAAGGCTATACTTAGGGTTAGGGGTGTTTCTGACATTGTATAACAGTCATTTACTCACACAATAAATACATGCACACTTCTCACTGAAGCAATTTTACAATTAAGTGCACAAATCAAGCCGAAATACACTATAATACCTCTGACACCATCTAACTGTGCACGGATGCTTCTCTCACACCTCGCTCGTGCATCAATCAGAAGAAAGATCTGTTCATCTCTGGTGATGACATCATCAGAATCAATCTGTAAGAACAGCAACATAGAAAGAGAGAACATTACTCTCTCCCTTTCACATTTTTTTCACTTTACACAATTCTAGACACCATGATGAATACCAACAGCACAGTATCATCATAATCATCATATCTTGATTCTGAAAGATAGTGGTAATTTTTTTTCTTAATGTCATTGTGCAATTTCTACATGGTAGATAAAATTATATTTCTAAATGCATGTGCATTTCTATTTTTTTTTTTTATTTAGGCACTTTCATTTATGTCCCATGGTGTGGTTTTCTTTTTGTAATCCCCAAAACAAGTGCATTTAACTGTACTGAATGTGCACTTGTAGTGTTCTTAAAATCTTTAAAATGTAAAAAAAAAAAAAAAAAAACTTTAATTGCAGATAATATAATATTAATTCAATAAATGTCACACTTTATTATCCACTTTAGTCCAATTTGTAATAATGTGAAATTAAAAGTTTTGCTTTAAAGTACATTTTAAATTGGTTTTTAAATAATCATTTGTCATGCTTTCATGACGTACACTTATTTTGCTAATATACTAAAGTATAAAATACTTGATTTGTATTACATTTAAAGTTAACATATTTTAAATATTTAAAGTTAAAGTTTTTAAAGTTATGTTTGTCAGTAGATACTCAAGGGATATAAATGTCACATAAAAAAAACTTTAATAATTTTTTTAAATGCCTTTTATGTTTTATTGTTTTTATTGTCCCTGAAATTCTTTCAAGACTTTCAAACTTAAACTATTAAAATACATAATAAAAATCTATTTCACATGTTTAAATATATATCTCAACAAAGAATGCAATAATATACATAAACTTAGAAAAAAAATGGTTGTTTTACCATTTAATCTACACATGTGAGATTACAAAAGACTAACAACAGCCTCCCTTAGTTTCCATGCATATGGTTTGTGGTTTTCCACAATCTCATCTTAAATCATTGACATATCATCCATCTATCACTATCTGGCGCACCTTCTTTTAGGCTCATGCGCTGTCTTTCGGTGTTGTGAAATATTTGCACAGTCCTGTGGTATGTGACGAGCTCTCTTCAGCCTTCAGGATGAGAGAGCATATCCAACCTTATACACACCCCACACCCATGGCCATCCCTCACCACTGTCCCACATCCCACTGGGTCCTCACGAGTAGAGAAACACAGAAGCATTTGTGCCCTGAATACATTCACAACCACCAAACAAAACTTCAAGCTCACACACTGACCATGAGAAGAAAGAAAGAAAGAAAGAAAGAAAGAAAGAAAGAAAGAAAGAAAGAAAGAAAAAGGTGCTAAACAAATTATAATTTAAGTCGCCATGAAATCAAAAATGACCCTGTTTGTTTTCTTACTGAAAAAGAAATCCAAATCCAATTGGTCTCTATATGACTTGTTTATATAGAGTTTATGCTTTGCACCAAATTGTCCGGCCACTTAGACAAACAATAGAATATCATCCCTCAACAAGCCACATGATTTCAGGAATTGTTCACAGCACAGTTGTAGCACAATTGGGAAAGAGTTACTGGCCAAAAATTAATCATTTGGGTTTGTTCAGATCTCTAACCCTTAATTTGAGCAATAGTAACAGTAATGCTTGCATTTAATTATAATTAATATATTGATACTACTTGTAAAATGACATTGTGAATGTATTTCTAAAATCTTATTTGTTTGTTTTTGTTTTGTGATAGCATCACAAAAATTTCAAATTAAAAATGCAATTCTAAAATGCTTTAATATTTCATACACACACACACACACACACACACACACAGATAACATTATAATCAAGGCCGGATTTACGCATAGGCATTCTAGGCACGTGCCTCTGCTTGCTCGTCCAGGGGGGGCCCCAAACACAATGAAGAGATATATAATATTTTTGTTATACTATGGGATATCTACAGCAGTAAAAGAACCAAAACCCCAGAAGACATTGAGCAAATAAATATAACAAACAATAGGGTAAAATTGACAACCTATTTCCATGTCTTCAACCTTTTTATGTACGGAAATCACGCTTTCTTTCTCCCGTTCTCTCTCTCTCTCTCACACACGCACGCACACACATAGACACGCACTCGCGCACACACGCGGATAAGCGGACAGAAGCTTGTCATCAGCGCTGCGGGCCTGCGGCTGCCCCGCGAATTTATTATCAATAAAAGAGTTTCTGAAAGCAGCTGAAAAGCTACATGACATTTCTCAGTAGCGAGGTTCTTGAAGCAGTTCAAAGATTGGCTATTAGAAGACGCTGCTGCTGAATACTGCTGAGAGACGCACAGACGCAACTATTCACACGCACTTAATCTCTCCCTCTCTCTCTCGCTCTCTCTCTCTCTAATAACTGCGTTAGACTGCATTAATAACTGCGTTGGCCTGCATATCAATGGCTCAAGCCTCTGTTATTAGCTCTAAAATGACGTCATTATTAGAGAAATAATGCACTCCCGAAGTGGTTTATGTGGCCACGTCGCCGCGCCTATTACTGGAATGAAATGCGATTAGTTTGAATTCTCAAACAAATTAAGAACCTACATTCGATTTTTATTGACTGAACGCAAGCGCGTATCGCGATAGAAAACACTGTAACGGTTTCCACTGATTAAGAAAAATGTGTTTTGCCTATGTCACGAAAAGAGGTAAATCCGGCCCTGATTATAATCACAGCATCATCATTACAGTTCTCATTAGTCATTAAGGGACTAAAACTGCAAAAAGTCAATTAACCATCTGTCTCGTTTGATTTGTGTTTTTTTACCACTGGAAGACATAGGCATTAATGAACCACACTCTCACACAATCGAATGCCATTGATTCGTAATAATTGGTTTGCGTGACTGCCCAGTGTTAAAACAATTGTAAGGATGTCATCTGATAGATAAAAGTGAATGTTTATTTCATTACACATTTAATTCATGTTTGAAGAGGGTTATTCTGTTTCAGTAGTCCAGAAGTAAACGTTTGAACTTGCCGAATAAAAGACATCTGCATAATTCTGAAGATATTTCACTAGGATGTTCAAACACCTGTCTTCTCCAGTGAAGGTTCAATTAGTGGCATGGCAGTGTGCTTGATCAATAGTGCTTCTCGGGGTCATGTTAATACCGTTTCTAAATTGTCTGTTTATCGAGCGTTCATCTCTCTCTGACAGACTCATTTTCTGCTTCATTGAACATGTATATGCATACGCCAGTAATTCTCTCTGAGGTTGACAGGACAAACAAAGAGACACTTTCATTTCCTCAATAGCCAGACATATGCACAACCCTGAAAAAATTATACATTTCTTTGCGCCCAATCTAAATTTCAGAACAACACTTTTTTGTAAGAATTGAGCTTCCACCAGGGTCGCCGCTAGTGAGGTGAAAGGTGGTGACGATTATGGGGGCCCGCGGCTGTGGGGGAGGGGGTTCGCGTCGTCACGAAAGCTTATCAGTTGCACGTTTTAAGCCTTGCCAATTTAAACATTAAAAACAATTTAAAGCAGTCAAACACAAGACGCGTAAAAACTCGTGCGTCTGTGCGTTCACGGAGAGCCGCGCAAACACCGAACCGAGCTCTCCTTCGCTTCCTCCCGCGCCTGGACGAACAAATACACCTCGCCAGTTTAAACATACAAACACAAAAAAGACATGAAAAGCTTAATTCAGCACCCGCGCTCTGTGTTCTGAGAGCCGCGTCTCACAGCCCTTGAACACCGAATTGAGCTTTGCCTTTGCATCGTCTTGCTCTTGAAACGACAATACATACAAAATTATGTCACAATAAGTCTTTGCGAGTATCCTCGAAAAAATTGTCGGTTATGTCTTAAGTGAAAGTAAACAGTTGAGAAAAAAAACGAATGTGTATCATTATATTGGATGTATTGTCTCTTAAAGTGACTGCGCCTATAATTTACTAGCTGATGTTGGTGTCCTTAATGTTAATCCAAGAAATTAAATGGGAGAAAATCACTCACTGCTCTTTAATGAATTACTTTGTAGTTTTAACAATAACTAATCTATATTTAATGTATACAGTGAAGACTATGCAATACTTTTTTACATTTGATTATTCAGTATCTGTACCATTGCCGATCCTAGACTTCTGGGGGCCCTACGCAAAACTATTTCGGGGTGAGTGGGTGGGGGGTATGAGTGGTTATGAACGAATGAATGAAATGCATTTGTCCGTGTTTCACTGTCTCGAATCGCTCTCGCGGAAAGCGCTTGAGAAACAGGCTGTGTCAGAAATCGCCCCCTATACCCTTAAATAGGGCACTATTTGAGGGGACAGACATTTTTATTGGTGTCCGAAACCAGGCCTCAGTATGCGTTCTTGTCTGTACTTGTGTTCTCATGGACTTGTGAAACGTCATCAGTCGTCGCCCAAATACTGTTCCAATTCAAAGTTCACATCTAGCCAAGTACAGTTCAAATCCCCGGATGTGTTCTTGCTCCGTCCCTTTTATCAAGGATGCATCCAGAGGTTACTTGTGCGAACTTGAGGCAGCCAGGTATCCCAGAATGCTTTTCGCATCAACCAGCGAGCGTTAATGGCGGAGGAGAAAACCTGCATAATTTTCAAAATATTACTGTTATTGTGTCATGAAATGCAGTTCTAAGAGTATTTCAGGCGAGAATGTAGTTGTTTAAGGGTGCGTTCACACCTGTCTCTTTGTTTCGGAACCTGGCGCGTTTCCCCCCTTAGCTCGGTTCGTTTGGGCATATGTGAACTCGCAAATCGCGCCCGGATCCGCTCCAAAACAATCGGTCCGAGATCGCCTGAACGAGGTGGTCTCGGCTCGATTGAAAACGAACTCTGGAGCGGTTCGGTTGTAGTGAGAAAGCAATCCAATCTAACGGACCAACGAACCAGGCTATATCACAATGTATAATGGGTAATTACGTAAGTCCCGTGAAAAGCATTAGCTTTGTTGTTAAGCTAATACTTCAAAATTAACCATGTGAATGTCTGTGGGTGAGCGCGTCTTCGCCCATTCAAAATAAAAAAAGCGCACTTTTTCATTTTATAATGCCTTCTTATTGCTCTTCTTCCTAGTAGGTGCATTTTAAAAATGTTTTCCCGATGAATCCTGGACTCCTGCTCAAAATGATAAATTAATATAAAGACAGCTACAAAAAAAAGGAAGAAGCTGTTCCATCCTGACGGATGACAACCATGACAGCTAAGTGGAATCCCGGAAAATAAACCGTGGAACTTTGACCAATGAGAGAACAGTTTACTTGCGCGTGACTTTGGTCCGTTTAAAAACTTTGCCATGTGAAAGCGAACCGCACCAAGAATAAAAAGCAACATTGTAATAATTTTAATCCCTGTTTCGGAACAAAGCAATCGATCTACAGGTGTGAAAGCACCCTAAAACTCAAATCTGCGGTTCATTTATAAAGATAGCGACTATTTACAAAATTTGCTCCGGCGATTTCGGAGACGAGAACTCCACGCGATCACTGAGCACTCAGTGCTCATGCATCCGCTGAGAGCACTCTCACCTCGGCTAGTCCTTCTGACATTTGCCGCTGGCTCTGATGTCTCAGTAGTGGTTAAACATGAGATAGAATTCATTTTGGGTAAATCTAACTGGCAATCTTTGGTCTCATGAATCTATTATTTCTTCCAGGTCATATTGTTTTGGCTGAGCACAAAGTTATGTTTCATAAATTATTTATCAATCGTAATACAGCAGGGACTTGTTGCATACATTTGACTGAATTATTTGCTTTTGTCTTATTTCCCATTACATAAGTCTCTTATACTTTATAGCAGTGGTCGCCAACCCGTCGATCGCGATCGACTGGTAGATCTTTATCACTGTCCCAGTAGATCCCGAAAAAAAAA
>NW_015539854.1:534765-535012 GCF_001515605.1 Sinocyclocheilus anshuiensis
CACTGTTGCCGCGGGTTGTTGTTCATGTCCGCGGGTTGAAGCGACCCCAATAACGTGATATTTAGTCCCTGGAATGTTAATTTTACTGGAAGATCCCCGCCGAAAAACGTGTATTTTACCCCCGGAATGCGATTTTTACAGGCCATTTTTACTACCCTCCTCGAAACGCGGTTGGACTAGTTTTATTGCGAAAACCTGGCAACCCTGTTCATAGGCGCCACCTGCTGTCAGAGAGTGCGTCTCATTC
>NW_015539854.1:535161-535887 GCF_001515605.1 Sinocyclocheilus anshuiensis
AAGGCCTCAAATTTGAAGTACAATCTGGGATGTCTTTTTCTATCAATTCTTCAATAGGTAGATCTTGTCTTTCATAAAGGCCGAGGTCAGGGATCTTGGGACTAAAAAGGTTGGTGACCACTGCTTTATAGTTATACTTTTATAATGGCTATTATTGTTCATTAAAACTGTCATTTTACAAAAAAAGGCAGTTGTGCTTGTCATATTTCATTATATTATACATTCAGTTAAGATAATCAGAGTATATGTGCACATATTGTCACAATCTGTGATGGCGAGGAACGATGGAGACGAGGAATAAACAAAACAGTCTTTAATCCAAGAAACACAGGGTACATCCAACACTGGGAACGGCAGGAAACACATGAACATAACAAGAACCGACAGAGACAGACTGCACAGACTAGGACTTAAATACAGGGGATGATTGGGGAAACACAGGTGTATGGGATGACTAATTAAATTAACAAAACTAGGACAGGAACATGACCAAATAAGGGAACAGAAACAGGGGCAAAACATGACACAGACAGTCCATGATCCTGACATTACGCCCCCTCCCGGGAGGTGCGTCCTCGCACCGTAGCAACAACAGAGGGAGGCGTGGCTGGGAACTTGGGAGGAGGTTCCGGAGGACGTCCGGCAGACAGAGGCCAGGGAGGTGACGAAAGGAGGAAGGAGCCAGGGAGGAGACAGGAGGGGCCCGGAGCAGGAGGAGCCAAGCAG
>NW_015539854.1:536957-537689 GCF_001515605.1 Sinocyclocheilus anshuiensis
GGCCAACCAATGGCGGCAGAGCAGGTGGTGGAGGAGCCCAAGGCAGAGACGGACAGCCAACGAGCCAGGGTGAAGTCGAGGGCTCTGGCGACCATGCGGTGGTGGAGCTCCAGAGATCCGCGGCGGAGCCGGAGCAACTGAGGACCAAGGTGGATCTGGCGGGAGGAAGGAGCCCAATAGAGCCGGTGGATTTGTGCGTCTCCGGGCATTCAGGGCTTAACTCTGGATCGGAAGCCCCCACTAGGCTGAACACAGGAACAGGATGGCGCTCAGGAGGAGCAGACACTTGTGTAGGTGGTGGTGAGGGATTCTCCAGCCATGGTAACGCTGGAGATGGTAGACCCACGGCGCTCGCACCGTAATGATGGTGGGCTGAGGGCGAGCAGAGGGGCTGCCAGACGACAGCGGTGGAGGAGGCGACACTTGAGGGCGCTTACGAGGAGCTGGCACTGGAGGGCGCTTTCTAGGAGCGGGCACTGGAGGGCGCTCTGGACTGGATTCGGGGACTGGAGCCCTCTCCTATTTGGCACTTTTGCCGCGCCATACTCAGTTCACCCTCAGTCGCAGTGCAGGGGGCGGAGCTCCCCTCCGCACTCACACCATCCTCGGCTTTCTCCCTCATGGTGGGCATTGTCACCGGCTCTCACACCTGGTCTGTTGGCTTGGGCTCTACTTCCGGGGCGATCCTCCGCTCAGTCGCTCGGCATTGCGCTGGCTCGTAGACCGCGGCGG
>NW_015539854.1:537968-540120 GCF_001515605.1 Sinocyclocheilus anshuiensis
CTCGTCATCAAACGATCTCTCCCCCTGCGCCAGCAGGAGGAGTGCATCCATGAGGGAAACAGAATGGAAACAAAAACACTGAGAAAAATGACAAAACAAACAGAGGGGAAAACACGGAGGTAACTGTTATTTGTCGGTTCTTCTGTCACAATCTGTGATGGCGAGGAACGATTGAGACAATGAATAAATGAAACAGTCTTTAATCCAAGAAACACAGGGTACATCCAACACTAAGGCAGTGGTGTTTGATATCATTTCATTTTATTGTAATGCATGTACGCGTTGCATGAACCACATTTTTGTGGCTAATAGGCTAATATTTGAAATGAAACAGAAAAGAGGCAATGCTGTTTGATATATTTCGTTTCACTGTAATGTATGTACGTTCCCCGAACTACATTTTTGCGGCTATTAATATGCTTAAAAGAAAACGAAAAGAGGCAGTTGTGTTTGATATCATATTTCGTCGTATTGTATACATACAGTGAAAATAACCGGAGTAGCCAAGGCGAGCTGACTGACGTTATCAAGTACTCTGCTGTTCTATTTGCAGAATTACCGAACTTTGCGTACTTGGTATTGAGAAATGGCCATAGTGGACGTTCTCGAGTGCACTCATTCAATCCCACAATGCACCACAAAAACGAGTGTACAACTGGTGCACTAGTTTGCCAGTTTCAAATGATTAATAAACCGCAAGCACCAACTATGCAAAAGCGGCAGTCCTTCCGGTGCACTCAGTGTCCGAATTAACTAACTCGTTTTCCTGTCTCGAGCAAGACTGTACGACATTCACATTACATGATTTGACTGACTTTTACGTAGAAAGGGCGACAGCGCACCGCATTAAAAGAAATGATCATTTATGTTTTCATAACCACTGGCCAAATTAAAAAACTAAACTAAAATTAAATCATCTTTGAGATCAAGGGGGCCCCCTGGTGTTTCGGGGCCCTACGCAGCTTGCGTATTTTGTGTATAGGGAGGATCGGCTCTGTTCTGTACCTTGACACCTACACTCTAAAAAATGCTGGGTTAAAAAGAACCCAACTTGGGTTATTTGGCAACCCAGCGCTGGGTAAATATTGCACAGAACACATGGTGGGTTAAATGTTTTGACCCAACATGCTGGGTTGTTTTATTTAAGTCAACTATTTTTTTATTATTATTATATTGCTGGCTTAAAATGGACTGGAAATTAAAAAACACAGAATTACTAGAGGCAACAGCAATAATCAAAAGATCAACATTTATTATTAAGCAAGAACATGGACACATGGACAAAATATAAGACATTTTATGAAATTATTCGAGTGAATTCAGCATAGTTTACAATTACATACATTTAAACTCATTTAACAAGCATTTTAGACATAAAAATGTAACATTTAAAAGTAGCATTTTAATTTAAATAAGGTTAAAAAAACACATTATTTTCCACATACTGTACATTATTGTTTCTCCTCTATGCCCCTCTTTTCTGAAACGCATCGATTTTTACAAAGCTCATCGGTCTGAAAAGCGAGGTGTGTTGTGATTGGCCAGCTATCCTGTGCGTTGTTATTGGCCGAATACCTCAAGCGTGTGACGGAAATGTTACGCCCCTATCATACTGTGATGCCCTGTCTGGCCGGAGCGACGAAACATTAGCATTAAAACATTGTGCCAAAAACATTAAAACCCATTATAAACGAGGCATTCGTTGCATCCAGTGGGGACATAATTACGGATTGTGTGTTCAACCATTCTCTGTAATCACATTTTACCGAAATAGTGCTAATTCGCGTGCAGGTGTGTCGCTAAAATCTGAGACAGTGATCGCCGGAGAACTGTAAACTTAGCCTCGCATTTCACTCGTAGTTGATAGATGCCGTGACTGACTCCATAACCTGCCCATAAACAAACAGTACTGAGATTAGACAAAATATTTTATCATCAAATTAAATTAAACAGTATTAACGAATAAAATCCATTTATGTTATGCAAGGTAAAAGCAGCGGACGCAGCTGACTGACATCTCATCCTTGTATGTTACGTTGCGTAAAATAATACAATTTACAGCACAGTAAAGACTTTATGAATGAAATAAAATGTATACAAACCTTTATTTTGCTGAAGAAGTGCACCTAATAGGTGGCGCTGAGAACCGCTC
>NW_015539854.1:540134-544581 GCF_001515605.1 Sinocyclocheilus anshuiensis
GAAGAAGTGCACCTAATAGTTGGCGCTGAGATCCGCTCTCTCCTGTAGAGGGTGCAAAAAGCCTGCGATCTGACTGTAACTCAGCAGCTGGGTTGTTTCGTTGGAGACAGCTAGGCTCAACCCAGCAGTTTGGGTAGAAAAAAATAACCCAGCATTAAAAATGACCCAGCAACTTAGTTACAGAAAAACTACCCAGCATCTGGGTAAAAATATTAAAAACAACCCAACAAAATAACCCAACAGGCTGAACCCAGAATTTGGGTTAAAAAAAATTACTCAGCATTTTTTTAGAGTGTACAAACTTGAAAAAAATGTAAACATTGTTTAATTTGTATCTTTGTTCTATTTGTTTATTTGTGCTTTTTACACCATATCAAACAGGGCCCATGGGTATAACCTGCACCGGGACCCTGCAAACCCCAGCTACAGCCCTGGCTTCATTTGTAGTTTGCTGACACCACTTTAAGCAAAAGACTAAGATACTTTCTAACTATAATACCTAACAAAAATGAGAAAAAACAGTCTTGAAAGAGTGAAAGGTGAAAAGGGTCATTTTCCCTTTGCCCGAGTGATTTCTTGGCTGGGGAATCTCTCTCACACACACACACACACACACAGTCCTGTCTGCAGTCTTCTCATGGACCAATCAAAAATGTATGTGGCTGATGAGACATCGATTCAAATAGACAATTGGGAAAACTGATCAACTGAAGATGATCATCTGTGTTCAACCAGTCAATGACGCTGAATTCTAAATTGGATTCAAAGCTGGATTTAAAGTAAAAATCCATTTACACTTTAGTCACACTAGCGAAGATTAAAAGCTCTAGAGATATCTCTAAAAGAGCATGTACAGTCATTCATAACATTTGTCGATTGAGTTATATATATATATTTGTATTCATTTATGTTGGTCTGATAGTTTAGGTAAGTGTTTGCATATTCACAGTATATTTGCACTTAATTTGGGCTCATTCAAATTGAATTAATTTCACATGATTTGATATAATTGAAGTATTTTTAAGCAATTCTATGAAGCAAAACTGTTAACTATTGATAGAGACAAGAACAAATAGGAAGGAACCATTAAACTAACTATATCTTAACCAAATAAACAAGTATTTCATACAGTCAGGTATTGATCTATAATTTTGCATGAGGAGGGAAAGCAGCAGACAACGTTATATAGCCCTTATGAAAAAGAAGTAGATTTCTGCATAGATTTAAAGAGAGTCATTATTACAGAAATTATATACTTTATAAGAATATAAGTGCAAAGTGTCAGTGTTTTACCCACTATAGGCTTAAGTACAGTTTTATAATTTCATAATTACTTCTATTGTCGTTCAAATATACATTTACATTTAGTAATTTAGATGCTTTTATCCAAATCAACTTAGAAATGAGGACAATAGAAGCAATCAAACCAACAAAAGAGCAATATTATGTAAGTGCTGCGACAAGTCCAGGTTAGTCTAATGCAGTACGCGTAGCAAGGTTTTTTCCTTATAATATATATAAAGAAAACAAGTAGATAGAATAGAAAAAGAATAGAGAACACTGGTGTTAGAGTGTATTTTAAAAATAAATAAAAAGAAAACAAGTAAATAGAATAGAAAAAGAATAGAGAATGCTAGTGTTAGAGGGTCATTCTTTTATATAAGAAGTAAAAAGAAAACAAGCAAATAGAATAGAAAAAGAATAGAGAACACTGGTGTTAGAGTGTATTTTTTAAATAAATAAAAAGAAAACAAGTAAATAGAATACAAAAAGAATAGAGAATGCTAGTGTTAGAGGGTCATGTTTTAAAATAAATAAAAAGAAAAGTAGGCAGAATAGAAATAGATATGGTTACTGCGAATGTATTGACAAACATTAATAGCAAACCTAAATATTTTTTTAAATGTCATTTCTATTGACACTTCCACATTTTTAATGATGAAGTTGCAATTTTGTACAATTAAAATATATTAACTCGGCACATCAAAAAGTGTACTTCTTTAAAGCAGGACAAACGATGATAAAACATAATGATTTAAAATGTTCTTTAAAGTAAAACTTTTGTAAATATTTGACATTACAAAATGCTCTTTTTAAAAGTGTACATTAGTGTACTCTCTTTAAGTACATTTAAGTGGCCTTTTATTTAAGTAATATATTATCTGACTGTAGTAATATATAAAGTAATATATTATATACACACACACACATTTCAGATGACATTCAGCACAGTTAAGCACACTCTTTTTCACAAGGTTAAGTCTAGACAAATGTGTAAAAACTGGCCCCACAGTAGATGTACAGTATTAATGTTAACGCTGGGAAGTAAGCACATGCCAGTAGTGAAATACTCACCAGAGCTCTGGCTTTCATCAGCACACAGCACAACACAAAAGCCACGGAGACCTCCACTGACACCATGCTTAACCCAAGACCTTTGACCTTTTCCAGAACTTCAGCTCACCAGAGAGCTCCTGTTTCTCTTTAGGACATGGTGGTCTAATTGAGGTGCAGAGAAGTGACGTTTGGAGCCATTACTGCTGTGTTGTGTTAAAGCTGTTGTTATTCTGATGTCGTTGCGTCCACCAGCTATTCATCTGTTGGAGTGTGATCAATAGTTTGATTTAGCTCAGGTTAATTTATGGGCTACCTGGATACACTTACATTTGAATACATATTTCAAAAGAGTAAAATCCACTTCTTTGTAAAAGGTTTCAAATAAAAAAAGGGAAAGATGACAATTGAATATTCTTTACCCATCACAGATGATATTCTTCCATTTCTCAGATTCTTGGTCTCTTATCCTTGATTGAAGATGAAACTTGTTGATCCATTTGGAGACCTGTTACGGAGAGACTCATCTGTCATTGAGACATGATCTCCTGTGTGTGAGAGTGTTCAGTGAGGTTAATAGCGTGGTGGTCATCATTGGCCCTTGGCTGTTGGGCTCCACCACTCTTTATTATGTGGGATGGGCATGAAAATTGTTAACCCTTCATTGTCATGAGAAAACAAAGCCCTGACTCTACTCCTTTCCAGAGTTGCTATTTTTCTAAGCCTATTCATGCACACACACATTACAAACATCACAAATTCAGTTCGATTTCATGAACATCTATGTATGTATTTGGTATATGCTGCAGTGTAATAAGCAGGAAAAACAGTGTGACACATGAAACCAGATGTATACTGTGTGTGTGTGTGTGTGTGTGTGTGTGTGTGTGTGTATATATACATACATACATACATACACACACACAGTGCATGTTAGAAACTTAAGACTTGTAAGTCAAAGACATGACATTTAAAATTTTGACTAAAGTCATTTGCTTTAGTTACTTACATAGCTACCCATCTGTTTAGTAAGGGAAGCACAATGTTAGGAGACATGATTCTGATGGCTTTCAGACTGACAGTGAGAGTGTCTGCAGTGGTTCAGAGCCGCTGTCAGTGTCCAGCCCTCCATTCATGCAGAGCACTGCACTCCAGCTCTGCGCTGTGGGCAGGACACAACAAATGGTCCAAAGTAAAGGACATTAAAATACCCAAAGATGCTGCTCGAGCCCGGATTATTGCCAAGTACACCATGATGATCAAGATTGCAGTAAGAGGTGAATGCATAAAATTTGACTGAAAGAATTGAGATTATCCAATCTGGTACTAACCATCAAGTATGTACCATGGTAAAAAAATAATACCATGAAAAAGAACAAAGTATTTACCATGTTAAACATCTGATACCCTGTGACCTTGTGCTTATGTTTTCAGAGGGAGGACCCAATCCAGAATTTAATGTTGCTTTGGCACAACTTCTAGAGCAGTGTCGGAACAAGAATCTACCCAACGCCACCATAGAAGGAGCTATAAAAGGAGCTGTAAGACAGAGTTTACAGCCCTAAATAGCCCATCTATTGCTAATGAAACTCATTTTTACACAATTAACAAGGGACTTACTCTACATGCTTAAATTTAACACACACACATACAGGGGTTGGAAAATAAAACTGAAACGCTGGCCAATATAGTGATGGAGGTTTTACGCTTGTAAATGAACGGCCTGCCTGGTGGCCAATCTTCACTGATTTCACATTCCATCAGTAAGAGCAGATTGAAATATTTTAAACATATGTTTAATAAAGATATAGAAAATATGTCAATAATATTTCTAAAATAAGTAAATTAGCCGATTTTGTTTAAATGAAGGGCTGCACAAATGAGTACACCCTTGATTAAATTCAACAAACATAATATTTCTTGTACTTTGTATGTCCTCTCAAGTTCCATTCTGTTGTCAGCATTATGTCTGAGAATGATTCAGTGGGCTTTGTTCAATTAACACTTTTAATTGGGTGAGGGAGATCAAAAGAGCTGCTTGTAGAGCTCAGAGACAGGATTGTGACAAGGAAAGATCTGGGAAAGAGTTCAGAAAAAAACTGCTGAATTGAAA
>NW_015539854.1:548349-551876 GCF_001515605.1 Sinocyclocheilus anshuiensis
TTTCAATTCAGCAGTTTTTTTCTGAACTCTTTCCCAGATCTTTCCTTGTCACAATCCTGTCTCTGAGCTCTACAAGCAGCTCTTTTGATCTCCCTCACCCAATTAAAAGTGTTAATTGAACAAAGCCCACTGAATCATTCTCAGACATAATGCTGACAACAGAATGGAGCTTGAGAGGACATACAAAGTACAAGAAATATTATGTTTGCTGAATTTAATCAAGGGTGTACTCATTTGTGCAGCCCTTCATTTAAACAAAATCGGCTAATTTACTTATTTTAGAAATATTATTGACATATTTTCTATATCTTTATTAAACATATGTTTAAAATATTTCAATCTGCTCTTACTGATGGAATGTGAAATCAGTGAAGATTGGCCACCAGGCAGGCCGTTCATTTACAAGCGTAAAACCTCCATCACTATATTGGCCAGCGTTTCAGTTTTATTTTCCAACCCCTGTATGTGTGTGTGTTAAATTTAAGCATGTAGAGTAAGTCCCTTGTTAATTGTGTAAAAATGAGTTTCATTAGCAATAGATGGGCTATTTAGGGCTGTAAACTCTGTCTTACAGCTCCTTTTATAGCTCCTTCTATGGTGGCTTTGGGTAGATTCTTGTTCCGACACTGCTCTAGAAGTTGTGCCAAAGCAACATTAAATTCTGGATTGGGTCCTCCCTCTGAAAACATAAGCACAAGGTCACAGGGTATCAGATGTTTAACATGGTAAATACTTTGTTCTTTTTCATGTTAAACATCTGATACCCTGTGACCTTGTGCTTATGTTTTCAGAGGGAGGACCCAATCCAGAATTTAATGTTGCTTTGGCAC
Organism: Sinocyclocheilus anshuiensis; assembly: GCF_001515605.1. Taxonomy (NCBI): domain Eukaryota; kingdom Metazoa; phylum Chordata; class Actinopteri; order Cypriniformes; family Cyprinidae; genus Sinocyclocheilus; species Sinocyclocheilus anshuiensis. The sequence goes on from NW_015539854.1 coordinate 549,180, forward strand.
AACTTCTAGAGCAGTGTCGGAACAAGAATCTACCCAACGCCACCATAGAAGGAGCTATAAAAGGAGCTGTAAGACAGAGTTTACAGCCCTAAATAGCCCATCTATTGCTAATGAAACTGTCATTTTTACACAATTAACAAGGGACTTACTCTACATGCTTAAATTTAACACACACACATACAGGGGTTGGAAAATAAAACTGAAACGCTGGCCAATATAGTGATGGAGGTTTTACGCTTGTAAATGAACGGCCTGCCTGGTGGCCAATCTTCACTGATTTCACATTCCATCAGTAAGAGCAGATTGAAATATTTTAAACATATGTTTAATAAAGATATAGAAAATATGTCAATAATATTTCTAAAATAAGTAAATTAGCCGATTTTGTTTAAATGAAGGGCTGCACAAATGAGTACACCCTTGATTAAATTCAGCAAACATAATATTTCTTGTACTTTGTATGTCCTCTCAAGCTCCATTCTGTTGTCAGCATTATGTCTGAGAATGATTCAGTGGGCTTTGTTCAATTAACACTTTTAATTGGGTGAGGGAGATCAAAAGAGCTGCTTGTAGAGCTCAGAGACAGGATTGTGACAAGGAAAGATCTGGGAAAGAGTTCAGAAAAAAACTGCTGCATTGAAAGTTCACAGAAGCATGTAGCCTCCACTATCCTTAATGAAAGAAGTTTGGAACAACTAGGACTCTTCCTAAAGCTGGCCTCCTGGCCAAACGGAGCAATCGATGGAGAAGGTGGTTAGGGGTTAGAGGGGTGACCAAGAAGCTGATAGTCTCTTCAGTTGAGCTCCATGATCATATATGGAGATGGGAGAAACTTACAGAAGGGACTCATCAGAGAAGGAAAGCTCAACATAGCAATACGTATACAGAGATAGTCTTAATGAAAACCTACAGTCATGGACAAAAGTTATGGCTGTGACAAATTTTGTGTTTTGTAAAGTTTGCTGCTTCAGTATTTGACGATTATTTTTCCACATGTTTCTATGGTATACTGAAAAACAATTACAAGCATATAAGTTTTAAAGGCTTTTATTGGCAAAAAAAAATATGAGTCAATATTTACAGTGTTGACCCTTGTTCTTCATAACCTCTGCAATTCGCTCTGGACACAAAATTTATGTCACTGCCAAAACTTTTGGCCATGACTGTAGTCCAGACCATTCAGAACCTCGGATTGGGCAGGACAATGGACAATGCAAGAGTGGCTTATGGACTACTCTGTGAATGTCCTTGATAGCCTGGGCTTGACCCCAATCAAACATTTTTGAAGAAAGCTGAAAATGTCTGTCGGCCCTCTTCCAACGTGACAGAGCTTAAGAGGTGATAAGGTGAGGAGAAGAATGTCAGATAATTGCCAATCACAGATATGCAAAGCTTGTCGCATCATACCCAAAAAGTCTTGAGGCTGTAAAGGTGCTTCAACTAAGTACTGAGTTAAGGGTATGAATACTTATGCAATGTACTTTTTCCAGTTTTTCTTTTTAATAAATTTGCAAAGTTGTCACAAATCAGTTTTTTTTTCCTTTGTAATTATGTTATATGGAGTGTAGATTGTGGAGAAAAAAAGTAAGGCAGCAACATAAAATGTGAAAAAAATGAAGGGGAAAGAAAACTTTCGCAAGTGGGCCAAATCCTGACGGATGGCGAGCCATTCTTGCCTTATTAGTTCTCGGAGTTGATCACAATTTGCGGGCTTCTGCTTGTCCACTCGCCTTTTGAGGACTGACCACAGGTTCGCTATGGGATTGAGATCCGGGGAGTTGCCTGGCCACGGATGTAAAATTTCACTGTAATGATCTTCGAGCCACTTCTTTATCACTCTTGCTTTGTGACATGGTGCTCCATCATGCTGGAAAATGCGCGGATCACCAAATTGCTCATGGATCGTTGGAAGAAGCCGCTGTACACACTGCCTTTCAAAAGTTTGGGATCAGTAAGATGTTTTTTTTTTTTTAAATAAGTCTCTTTTACTCATCAAGGCTGCATTTATTTGATAAAAAATACAGAAAAAAAATCAGTAATGTGAAATATTATTACAATTTAAAATAATGATTTTCTATTTTAATATACTTTAAAATATAATTTATTTCTGTGATGCGCAGCTGAATTAAAATTTCACTGTAATGATCTTCGAGCCACTTCTTTATCACTCTTGCTTTGTGACATGGTGCTCCATCATGCTGGAAAATGCGCGGATCACCAAATTGCTCATGGATCGTTGGAAGAAGCCGCTCTTGCAGGACGTTTTGATACCATTCTTTATTCATGGCAGTGTAATTTAAAATAATGATTTTCTATTTTAATATACTTTAAAATGTTATTTATTTCTGTGATGTAAAGCTGAATTTTCAGCAGCCATTATTCCAGTCTTCATTGTCACATGATCCTTTTGAAATCATTCCAATATGCAAATTTATTATCAATGAGCTTAAAGGGGTTATATGATGTTGCTAAAAATAACATTATTTTGTGTATTCCAGTGGGGACATAATTAAATATAATGACTTATACTGTCTTTTTACGCGTTGCGTTGCGTTGCATCGCATCGCGCTGCGTAAACATAAAACCATGTCTGCATTTGTGATCGGAGAAATGACAAACAACAAGTGCTACTCTACTGCCCAAAAAACTCGTGTTTGAATCGTTAGTGGCAAATTCTTTAAATATAAAAAACGTACT
>NW_015539854.1:551990-567279 GCF_001515605.1 Sinocyclocheilus anshuiensis
ACAATACTACAGCGAGAATAAAAGTTACGCCTTCTTTCTTTGCGTGAACATTTGGGTGGCATTATGCAACTCTTCCCACATCGTGACGTAGACATGTGGGGGCGTGTTAGAACGAGCCGTTTTAGGTAGGCATGGTTGACTCTTAACTTTTATAAAGAATATCTCTTTGGATTTGAGACTTTAGTCTTTCAACTTTACAGATCTTCTTTATGCACCAAGAGCTTGTAACACTCCAAAGAGAAAGGAAAAATTGAAATCATCATATGACCCCTTTAGTTTTTTTCAGGATTCTTTGAAGTAAAAAAGAACAATATTTATTTCTATTAAAATAGAAACTCTTTGTAAAATATGCACTGCCCTTCAAAAGTTTGGGGTCAGTAAAGAAATTAAATAATTTTTTTTTTTTTAAAGAAATTAATACTTTTATTTAGCAAGGATGTGTAATATAAGTGTTAGTAAAGACTTATATTATTAGAAAAGATTTGTATTATGAATAAATGCTGTTCTTTTTCACTTTTTTTTTCATTAAAGAATCCTGTAAAAAAAATCCTCCAAAAAATATTAAGCAGCGTAAATGTTTCCGACTTTGATAATAAATGAGCATGTTGGTAATAAACCAGAATGATTTCTGAGGGATCGTGTGACACTGAAGACTGTCATTATTCACTCACCTGCATACGTTATGTTTTTTTTTTCCAAACAACAATCGTTTGCAGTGTTCATCATGTCTGTCAGCTCCATAAATGACACAAAGACTATAAAAGTATAGTAAATGCAGTCCATACAAATTGTATCTCAGTGGAGGGGAAGGAGATCAGTGAATTATGACTGACATATCAGTCTTTTCAACACATACACACTCATATCATGACTTCAGGAGACATTTGAAGACATATGACTTTTATTATTCCTTAAATATTTTCATGTCATTTTTGCAGCTTGACAGGTGTAGTCAATATAAACCGTCACTGAAAAAAATCTTGGAAAATCCTCCTGTTAATTATGTATTGATGAGATATTATTATTAATAATTGCACTCTTTTTTTATGAATAATAGAAGTCAAAGCCAGGAGTACTGTATGTTTATGAGGCCACGGGACCGGGCGGGTGCACGCTGCTCATTGAGGTTTTGACTGACAACAACACACTGTCCCATCAAGAAATCAAACGTATCTTGATGAAACATGGGTTAGTACTGATTTGTACTAGATCAAAATCAAGATGTAGTAATAGTATTTAAGCACAACTCAGTGTACCACTTTTCTCTGTTTGTCCACAGTGGGGCGCTGTGTGAAGGATCACTCCGGAACTTTGACAGGAAAGGTGTTGTGGCAGCATCCAGAGATGGGATCTCCTCTGAGAGAGCTCTAGAGCTGGCCATTGAGGCAGGAGCTGAAGATGTGCAGGAGATAGAGGATGAGGAGGAGCGACCCATACTACAGGTCTGAGCACTCTTTCTTAGTGGGATCATGCAAAATTCTAAATATAAGCATTTAATTATGCCTTTCAGTTTTCAGAGTATGAATTTGAATTGACTTGGCAAACATGCTCTGAAAGCATGTAACTTAAATTGAAGGGGATTTTGCTCAAATTTATTAATTCACACAACAGAGGAATTCCATATTTTGTAGTTTTGTGACAAAAAAACATTGTCAATGAATTTGACAAATTATTATGCATATTTATTCCCTGAAATGTAGAGTACATGGTTTAATGAAATACATAATTATGGTGAGGGCTCCCTGGTAGAAGAGATCTATATCTGGAGTAATTACTGGTAAAATAAAGGATAAATAAAATAAAAATCTGATCAGGCAAAAAAAACAAGTTCATTACTGTATATATAATTAACAGCCATCAAATCAGATTTTATATTTGATATAAAGCATCATAAAATGTAATATCACAGTGATTTCAGAAAACTTTATGAAATTACATTTTGTGATTATATTAAGCCAGCGGTTCTCAAACTGGGGTACAGAGGGGGTACATGATCATCAGCCGTTTGAGGTCTGTGTAGAATTTTACTTGTAGAATCTCTTTGTGTATAAAATTCTCTCAATTGTTAACCCTTCTTTCCCTTTCAGTTTATCTGTGACATTGCGTCCATGAAGGCTGTGCGGAGCGCTCTAGAAAGTCTAGGGGTACACACGCTTTCATCCGGTCTGGAGTTTGTTTCTCACACCCCGTCTCTCCTGACTCAGACTCAGCTAGAGACCGCATCCTCACTGCTGGAGGCTCTCAATGACTGTCCTGATGTGGTCCGGGTATAGGATAACATCCATACACAGACCTAGAGTTCAGAAGTCAACTGACAAATGGAAGAACACACAGATAGATGGACTATCTACATGCCTTAAGAGCAACTGGAAGAAATGGACCTGCTTGGCCAAAATTTGTTGGACTTCACTTGGATTTTTTTGTGTGATGGTAAATAAATAAATAATTATATATCTTCATCGTGGCAATAAAGAAGATATGTTAGTCATAGATGTTTATCACTTTGATTAGCATTATGCACTGAATGTTGTGATCATAAACACCTTTTTTTTATGCAGATCTGGATAAAAAGAGATAGAAAGGCAACTTGCAAGGACTTTTTCCCACGTCCTGAAAAAAAAAACATAGCTGCTCAATGCAAATGTTTATTGAACAGTGAGAATCAGGGTGAGGTATTCATTGCGGCTCAGAGCAAAAGTGACACCGAAAGTTAAAAAAGACAAAAAAAAACTGCCTGAGATAAGTGTGGGGGCAAAATGTCCTCAGGCTGTTTTAAGCCCAGTTCACACCAATTGAATTGATTGATTGATATCGTTTCTCTGTACCTTTACCGTTATAGCTGTGGTGTGGACTCTGCTATTCTTTAATATTGAGAACGATTTTTCTTTATCGTTATCTTTATAGTTATCGTCCTTGGTGTGAACGGGCCTTTACTCTTTTAAACATTTGATGTATTTCATAAAATTATATGGCCTGTCTAGTTATGGATTTACCTCACATAACAATGACAATGTATGAATATGTAATTTTTTAGAATGTATAATTAATATGAATTGGTTTTTGATGAGCTAAACTTAAAAACTCTAAGGCTGATGATACACGGGGCAACTTTTTGAGCGATGTTGTGGGGCAACTTTGGTTAATGTTGCCATCAACGGGCAACCAGGTGAGACACAGGGTCCACGACCAATCTAAAGTATCCAGATAGAAATTTGTTACCCATTCTCAGTGGGAAAGTGCCCAAGAAACATTGCTCAAAAAAAGTTGCCCCATCTATCATCAGCATTAAACCATTGAACGTAGGGGGGGGAATTATTAGGCAATTATTTCAAATTAATTCTAGCAGAGCGCTTACCGTTATATCTTTTTTCAGCAACTTTTGTATTTGATGTTAGTTTCATTATTAGTCAGACATAATTGTTCTAGTTGTTCAGTAGATATTATTTGAAATAATTCAACTGAAGTGATTGACATATTAAAGGTTTGTGTTTTGATAAGGTTAGAAAAATTTAAATCAGTTCAAATATTGATCCTTATCTAAATATATATATATGGTCACAATTTTTTTAAGGTCCAATTCATCGAGTTCCCAACTCAAAAATATGAATTTCCCAGCAGGATTTAAACACAAATTACTCCCATCTATTTAGGTATCAGATTTTATGTTATAAGTAAAGCCTTGGTTTGGGCTGCTTATTTAACAGACCTCATTATCAGACATAACTATTCATATAGTAATACATGTGTATATAATAATACAGACTTAGCTTGATGAGGGCGATGTCGTTGTGGTAGGTCTCAGCCATGTAGTTCTTGTGAATCAGAATCTCGTCTACGTCGCGCGTGACCTCATGACCCTCGTTGGCCAGCGTGTCGAACTCACCTGACAGGAAGACAAACAGGAGTGAGATCTGTCTAACACCTCTATAGTTTCTCGCAGATGGACACTCTCCGTGATGTTTCTCCTGAGAGTAATCTCACGTGTGTCTCCTCTAGAGTTTAGGAAGAGATCTCAACCAGTGTTGGGGAAAGTTACTTATAAAACAGATAGTTCCGGTCCTTGATTCTGATTGGCTGAGCCATATTCGAAGCTGTTGTAAATTACTTTACAAAGTAACATACACCTTTGTTTACATTTGTATGTTGCTCGGCAACCACTTTGTTGGAACCACAACTGATTCTGAGGAGCTACATTGTTTGGTGGAAGAATACTGTTTTTATTAAGATCATTACACTTTATTTGCTCTGTTTTATTTTGTGAAACCTTACTACGTATATGGAATAACCGTTTTCTAAAAGCAATAAGCTCCTTGAAGCTGTGGTTTACAGTGAATTTATAATAGCTATAACTCAGCTTCACGTCATACCTAACAACGCCCTTTTGCTGTTATAAATTCACTGTAAACCATGGCTTCACTGGGCTTATTGCTTTATTTTAAAAGTAATGCATTACAATATTGCGTTACTCCCTAAAAAGTAACTAATTCTGTTATTTAGTTACTTTTTATGGAAAGTAATGTGTTACGTTACTTTTAAGTTACTTTCAAAATCTGGGCAGGGCTTGCTTGTTTGTTTTTAATATAAAAAAGTTTTACAAGTGTAAAAGCTCTTTCACAACAAAAGTGAAATGAATACGCCTCAGTCTGAAGGAAATGTAAATTCACGTCTGTACAGTAGAGGGCGCAGCTCAAACAAATCACATGAAGAATATGACGCAGCAGAAGAAAGTTCAACACTATTCAGCAATAACAAAAATTAAACAAATGTGTCATTTTTGCTTAGTATGGTTGATTTGGATACATAGCCAGTGTCATGGCTTTAGGTCAGTCAGTTCTCATAAAAGCCTGTTTGATAGATCAAGCCCACTTCCTGTCTTTAGTCATTGACCTATGGATAATTCATCATAATTCTATGTACAGGCCTCGAGTTCAGTCTATATGTGGTGTGAACATTGATCCACCTCTGACTCTTTTCCCATTGACATATTCATTTTTTTCTGGTAAGAGGTTAGTCCTGAGGGCAAAAGCACTCTGTTGATTCAACAGTCCGAAAACGCCAATAAGAAATAATTGTTCAAGAACTCGTTTGACTGTGATGTCATTGATTTGTTTAAGAGTTTCCTCCACTGCGGCAGCTGTCTGGTTCACACTGACAGGATTTTGTCCACGTGAGACTTTGTTTGTCAATGTTCTGGGTCGAGTCATTAGAGGACGACCCTATCAGACATTTCAATGTGTTTGTACAGGAAGGGCATTTGGATTATGTACCATATAAAGCCAGGTCAGTAACATATTGCCCTGGCGAGTAACTCAGCGAGAACGGACAGAATGCAGCACTTGCATGGTAAGAGAGAGTTTATTATATAACATACTGTATTGTGCAGTGTCTCTCAGTTAAGGTCAGATGTAGAACAAAAGCAAGGATGGAGACCCCAACAGTGACGTAAGAGAAGCTTCCACACATCAAGACAATGTTTCTTTAAAGGATTTACAGGGGATTTTAGGTATGTTTTGAAAACGTATAGCAAGAAATCTGCAGAGCATTGATACGATGACCACAAATAGAAAATCTGCTATAAGTGGACATAAAAATTGGTGAATAAAAGCGACAAACTTTCATTTTGGCGAAGATCTGCATCAGAACATCAGGAGAGCTGATTTAGAACAAGACTACACAAGGAATTTTAATCACATCAGGACAGGATGTTTACAAAAAAAATTATTTTTGCCTGGAGTCACAAACCACAGAAACTGTTAAAGATTCCTTCGATATTCTTTTTTTGTTCGTTTTTTTGTGAATTTTGTCTGTGATTTTGTGAATTTTTCTGGTTGGATGTTGGAAGCTACTTCATCTTTTGGATATCAGGAATTTGCGTTAAAGGATTTGCTTTCATGAGTGGATGATGTTATTGTTCTGTTATTATTCGATGAAAAGGTACTGTTAAAAACATTATACTGGAAAAACAGCAACTATTTGGGTTGCAACGCAGTACAGAATTTCTTTGGTAAAGAGGAGCAGTCTGGATCTTCACACGAATGAGGAAATTTGTTATGTGTAGATATTTCATATCTGTAGGAAACAAAAATCACTAAGATATCTCATTAATATCTCAGTTGTTTCTCCTAGACAGTAATGGGATTAAAAGGAAAGCAAACAGGTCTCCTGCTTCTCAGATGTTTTTCCTAAGAATAAGACCCCAGTAATCTCATGTGTATCCTATAAAGTTTCAGAAGGTTGCAATAATTCATCAAAATGTGCTTAGATTGCCAAGATACCAAAGCCTAAGAACAAAAGTCACAAAATGGCTCATCAAATCGTTCCAAGATCATGTTATCTGAGCCATGCAATAACAATTAACTGTATTGTTACTTCTGGAGAAATATTTGAGACAAATATGATACTTAAATGAAACAACTGTGAACTCATTTTGTCTCCTGTTCTGACCTAATAAAATGTAATCCATTAAAACAATGCTCTGAATTCTAATCCATTTTTTTTTCTTCTATCATAAAGACTTGAAGTCCAGTTTGTGGAACTCTACCTCCAGATCTGAGCGGATGAAAGCTTTAAACCGATTTTCTTCATCCAATCACTCCACAGCAGCCTGCAACATCGAGCTTGTTACTCCAAGAGTGAAGGAGCACACACAGAACGTGACAGAGAAGGTCACGCAGGTAAGATATATTATTGGGCTTCCATCTTAGATGTAGATTTGTGGCTGGATTACACGCGATAGTTTAGCTGAATATAATGAAACTACAAGTAGTATAAAAATATAAGTATAACCACAAATAATTTTGTTTGTGTTTAATTGACCCGTACATTTTGTACACATCTGTCCAAAACTTGGAGTATCAGAAGATACACGCATACACACCACATGTTGTTTTGATGGTTGTTTCGGGAAACCTTAATGTGCCAGTCTATCCAAACTCTAAGCACCTTACCCTAATCATCGCTTATTAATTTTGTTTGTGTTTAATTGACCCGTACATTTTTTTGTGTGAAAACTTCCAGCTATTGTAATGTCATTAAAAAAATGCAGGTCCTCTCACATCCAAAAGTTGTAAAAAAAAATCATACTGAGCACTTGAAAGTGGATGTCGGAATAATCATGGCAGGTGTCGCATGGAAAAAAAATGTGGCCAAAAACTTGTGGAAAGATCGTTAGGACAGAGACATGAACCCTCAGTGCAATGCCAAAAATCCATAACCCCTGTGGCCCTGATCTGTCCAAAACTTGGAGTATCAGAAGATACACGCATACACACCACATGCTGTTTTGATGGTTGTTTCGGGAAACCTTAATGTGCCAGTCTATCCAAACTCTAAGCACCTTACCCTAATCATCGCTTATTTTCATCTCTGTTTTCAAAAACAACATAAACCGGTCACATTCATTGACAATTTCACCCCTTTTTGAGGTTAGGCTGCTGTCATAGCTTGGGGAGCTTCATCTGATAGTAATATAAAGTCACTGCACATGCATAGATTGTAGTAAGTTTGCCTTTTTCCCATTGACACGCATCTGTTATTGAAAAATTGAAAACATCACATGAAATTAATGTTAATTTGTGGAATTTTATTGCATGTCAGTTGAGTTTAATCCACCAGCGCAAGGGTTGGACAATAACCTCTACGACCTTCGTTTCATGCCAACTTTAAGGATTGAAAAGCAGAAGTGTGAAGTTTATTGTGAATTTTATAAAAGCATTTTCTTCTGTTAAAGCTGTATTATTTGAGATGTAAAACTTTTTACAAATCTAATTTTTTAATCATTCTAAAGCTACACTATGTGACATACTCCTCTGCATGTATGTATGCAATTTCCTGCAAAATCTGTCCAGACATCTCTAAAATATAAACCATTATTATAGGTTTACGAAAGTGTATTTGGTTGAAAACATGGTTGGGAAGATTTTTGCTCTCTGTCATTATGGTGTAACTTTAAGCATTAGGTTTCAATAGTGTTAAGGTGTGGTCACATTTGAGAAATTTCACGGGCAGAAAGCAGTTCATTTTCCATTGTCAGTAGTGTAGTGATTTATGAAGCACTGCTCACACAATAGCCACTTTCAAACCAAGCAGTTTTCTATCGGTCAGAGTGGCAGTTTTGCATGACTGACTTGAGCGAAATCTGCGTGGTGAACTTTTTTTTGTGCTTGTGTGAAACTCCCAATTGCACGGATTCCTATTGAAATGAATGGAATTCGCCCCTAAATGTTGCAGAACCGCAGTAAATGTGACACACCTTTACTGTGCATTGTTTGGCGACAATGTTTGGATTTTAGATATAACTTTAAACAGAAAGAGTTAGGAAAGGATAAAGTTGCTTTTTCCAACCTAAAAACCATATTAACTTACTTTTTTTTTCTTTCTTGTGGCTATACCTGATATATTCCCTTAAAAACACATATCAGCTTAGACTCCATGAAATCCCACCTGATTCTTTCTTGTTTAGCTTAGAGCAAAAGCGCCTGACTTATCTCCATTTGTTATAAATTCTTGCTAATCATCTTGTAATAATCTCTTTCCATGCCCAGGTCCTGTCTCTAGGTGCCGATGTTTTGCCCGAGTACAAGCTCCAGGCTCCAGACGTCTGCAAGTGGATCATGCTGCACTACAGTCCTTTCAAAGCCATGTGGGACTGGATGATTCTTCTGCTAGTGCTCTACACAGCAGTCTTCACTCCGTACTCAGCTGCTTTCCTCCTCAATGAGCTGGAGCAGGAGAAGAGACACATCTGTGGTTACACTTGTAACCCTTTAAATGTAGTAGAAGTGATAGTGGACGTTCTGTTCATCATAGACATCGTTATTACCTTCAGGACGACATACGTGAATCATAACGATGAGGTGGTGACCCATCCCAAGCTCATCGCCATCCACTACATCAAAGGCTGGTTTCTCATCGACATGGTGGCCGCAATTCCATTTGATCTGCTCATCTTCAGTTCTGGATCAGATGAGGTATAATGAACTACAGACCCTTCTTTAGACTATGTGACTAGTAATATTTAGACCTAAAAAGCCAGTAATCCCTGACAACAGGGAATATACTGAATGTTCTGCTGAGATTCTCTCAACGTTACGACATTATTCCAGTAACGTTAATAGAATGGTCTTCTATAAAAATGTTAGCACAATTTATACAGTTAAAATGAATTTTTATTGAATGTTTGTTCCATTTGTGATACCCATAAGGCTGTCCAGGGATGTGTTTGGTTGATCTTTTTAAGCATTTTGTAGTATTCATCTAGAAAACAGGTACTTTTATATAAATATCATTCTAAAAGCAAGTGCCATTTTTGTGCTTAGTCTACATTTGTGTAAAATATGACTTTAACATTAAATAGATGATGCCAACATTTAATTATTATTATTCTTGATACAGAGATTTCCCAGAATGTCACTTGCAATTTTAGCACATTTTGGTGAAATATATAGAAATAATAGTTATCATTTGTCTTAATTTTATCTCTGTGTATATTCTCTCTCTATATTTTAGTTGACATAATGCAACTAAATATGCAATATAATTTATGGTTATGTTGTTACTCCTTTTAAACTAAGGAACTATTGCAATAATAATAATTTAAAAAGAAAATGACATCATAATATGGAAATATGTTCATGATAAAAGGTTTAAAAATTAAAAATTAAATAATACAATTTTACATTTTATTTGATCAATTTAGTAATTGTGACTTTTTATCTCACAATTGACTTTTTTTCTTACAACTCAGACTTTATTTACATCTCGCAATTTTTTGTTTATATCTCGGAATTCTGACCTTTTTTTGTCAGAATTCTGTGTTTACATCTCACAATTCTGTTTTTTGTGTCTGCCACTGAATAAAAAATAGAAAAGGTATCTTTTTATCTCACAATTCTGACTTTTTTCTCGCAATTGCAATTTTATATATCGCAGTTCTGACTTTTTCTCAGAACTGCGAATTTATATCATAAGAATTTCAAGAAAAAAGTCTTAATTGTGAGAAACACCGAATTGTGAGAAAAAAGTCAGAATTGTGAGAGAAGCTGCAATTATCCCCTTTTTTTATTCCATGATGAAAAGAAGCTTCCACACCATAATGGCATCATCAGGCTTTCAAGAATTGAGCTCTTCAAGGACAAATTAAAATGTCTTCTTCATCATTTTGTATTTGAATAGTTCAGCTGCAAAAGCCTCTAAGTGCCGTTTGAAATTTTCTTCTAAAATGAGCAGTTTTATCAGACTCCTATGTGTAGGTTCAGTAATTTCACATTAATGTAATAGATAGGTTCTTTTCATTGTCATTAAAGTGAAATAACTGAATATAAAAATAGGAGCCTGAGAAAAATGCTAATTTTAGAAGAAAATTTCAAATGACACTTAGAGGCTTTTGCATCTGAACTCTTCATTTGTATCATATATAAATATGTTCAACTTTATCCGCATACATACAGTATACTCATGGCAATATACACAGTATATACTATATAGCATATTTCAATTGCTTGATTGCTTGTATTGTTGCAAAATGTAAGCTATATTATCGCACAGCTCTAATCTGCATGTATTCAAATGTATGAAATTTGCAGTTTTGCATACTGCAAAAGACTTAAAACATAAGACTTAAGACTTAAAACACATTATTTGTCTAATACAGTGTTTAATATTCATTTAAAAATTGACCATATCAGACTGAAACTTATCTGATACTATTCTTTCTTTGTCCTCCCATCATCCAATCTGCAGACGACGGCCACTCTCATTGGCCTGCTGAAGACAGCGCGTCTGCTGCGCTTGGTCCGGGTAGCCAGAAAATTAGATCGATACTCGGAGTATGGAGCTGCAGTCCTCTTCTTGCTCATGTGCACCTTCGTGCTGATTGCTCATTGGTTGGCGTGTATCTGGTATGCCATTGGTCATTTGGAGAGGCCTTACATGAAGACAGGCTGGCTGGATAACCTGGCCGACCAACTGGGGAAGCATTACAACGACAGTGATGCCAACTCAGGACCCTCCGTTCAGGATAAATACGTCACTGCACTCTATTTCACCTTTAGTAGTCTGACCAGTGTGGGCTTTGGGAACATCTCTCCAAACACCAACTCAGAGAAGATTTTCTCAATCTGTGTCATGCTCATTGGCTGTATGTCACTGCATAAAGCTTGTTCCCTTTCAGTCAGTCATGTTCGACGTAACGTCGAGACTGACGTTAGGGGTCTCACTCGGGAGCCGCAATCACCTCTGAGCTTTAGAAAAAAAGGCCAATGAGAATTGGCGAGTGGAATTTGCATGCCAAGCCACTCCCCCGTACATACGGGTATATAAGATGGCGGTGTGCATCCACTCATTCAGATTTTTGCTTCAGAGCCGGTCGCTTCGTGAGCGCTGCTTCTCTCAAGAAGAAGAAAAAGAAGAAATTCGTTGAAGCTGCAGGTGTAACTCTGGTCGAGTTCTACCTCCCCCCCGTGCATTTTAGCGGAGAGATCGCCCTGTTAGAGCACAGATAAGTGCTGTGGTCCTCCCCTGGGCACACCGACTAAAAGAGCAATTTCCTACAGCACGCATGATTGTTGAGAGTGTCTTTCGAGATGTCTTTCCGACCGTGTGCTTCTGGGTGCGGTAGTTTCCTTACCTCTGACGACGGTCACGATCGCTGTCTCACGTGTCTGGGCCATAAGCATGCTGAGACGGCATTCGTGGATGGCTCGTGCCCACATTGTTAGCGCATGTCCTTGGCTTCACTAAGGTCGCGGCTCTCATTCATAATGAGGCTTCCCACGGGCTCTACCAAGCCCAGTTCGTCAGGTCGTAAAGACTCTGCGGCTGGGTTGGTTAAACACAGTCAGGAATGCTCCATCGGGTTAGCCCCCACGGAAGTCCGGCCCCTCTCAGTGTAGCCCCGTTGAGCTCCCGGAAGATGGCGCTGGTTCATCCCGCGGCGGACCCAGTGTCTCTTTCGGGGCTCCGGAAGAGGATAAGATGTCTATCGCTGCATCAGAGGAGGGGCTATCGTCTTCGGAAGAAGAAGATTCTGCTGAGCAGCCTCCCGCTGCGGCGGCTGCTCAGTCGGAGTATGAGGCTGAGTTGACGGCCAAGAGGCCAGCGCTCGAGGCTCGATGATTGGTATCTGGGCTCCGGACGTGAATCCCAGCCACGCTCTGCCCCAGTGCCTTTCTTCCTGGAGGTTCATGAAGAGCTCACCAAAACGTGGAAAGCCCCGTACACCGCACGGTCACGTTTGAGCTCTTCCCTCCTCACTAACCTCGATGGTGGGGCGGCCAGGGTGTACGTTGACGTTCCCCAGGTGGAGCGTGCGGTTGCGGTGCACTTGTGCCCGCAAAACGCCGCCATCTGGAGGAACTGTCCGCGCCTCCCGTCCAAAGCCTGTAAGCTGTCATCAGCCCTGGCTGCCAAGGCTTACTGCGCTGCGGGCCAGGCCGCCTCCGCCCTGCACGCCATGGCCCTCCTGCAGGTACACCAAGCCAAGGCACTGAAAAAGCTGCACGAGGGTAGTCCTGACTCGGGGTTGATGCAGGAACTGCGTACAGCAACCGACTTTGCTCTCTGAGCAGACGGAGGCCATCAAGCACATCTTGCCCCGACGTGATTCTTCGAACACCAAGCTGCCGGGAGCCAGGTCTTCATCTGCCCATTGCTGAGGACGCCCCTGCTCCATCGGGTCAGCCCCCACGGAAGTCCGGCCCCTCTCAGTGTAGCCCCGTTGAGCTCCCGGAAGATGGCGCTGGTTCATCCCGCGGCGGACCCAATGTCTCTTTCGGGGCTCCGGAAGAGGATAAGATGTCTATAGCTGCATCAGAGGAGGGGCTATCGTCTTCGGAAGAAGAAGATTCTGCTGAGCAGCCCCCCGCCGCAGCGGCTGCTCAGTCGGAGTCTGAGGCTGAGTTGACAGCCAAGAGGCCAGTGCTCGAGGCTCGATGATTGGTATCTGGGCTCCGGACGTGAATCCCAGCCACGCTCTGCCCCAGCGCCTTTCTTCCTTGCCTTTCGCGACTGGCAGGGGGTACGTTGACATTCCCCAGGTGGAGAGAGCGGTTGCGGTGCCTCTGTGCCCGCGTCTCCCGACCAAAGCCTTTAAGCTGTCGGCGGCTCTCGCTGCCAAAGCTTACAGTGCCGCGGGCCAGGCTGCCTCTGCCCTGCATGCCATGGCTATCCTGCAGGTACACCAAGCCAAGGTGTTAAAACAAATGCACGAGGGTAGTACCGACCCGAGGTTGATGCAGGAGCTGCGCACGGCGACTGACTTCGTCCTCCGGGCGACAAAAGTCACGGGAAGTCCCTCGGGAAGGCGATGTCCACTCTGGTGGTCCACATCAACTGCCTGGAGTTGCTGAGAGCGCATCTAGCCTTGCGGCAGTTTCGGCCACTGCTGCTGGACAAGCACGTGTTGGTCCGCTCGGACAACACTGCGGCTGTTTCGTACATCAACCGACAGGGCGGTCTACGATCACGTCGCATGTCTCAACTCGCCCGCCATCTCCTCCTCTGGAGTCAGACGCGGCTCAAGTCGCTGCGTGCCGTCCACATTCCGGGGGAGCTCAATTGTGCAGCCGACGAGCTCTCACGACAGCTCACTTTCCCCGGAGAATGGCGACTCCATCCCCAGATGGTCCAGCTGATCTGGAGTCGATTCGGGGAAGCTCAGGTGGACCTGTTTGCTTCTTTTCTCAGGGGCTGGGCACCATATGGCACCCGCGTCCAGACCTCTGGAACCTCCATGTGTGGCTTCTGGACGGGACTCGGCAGACTTAAGTGATCTGCCGCAAGCGGTGGTAGACACTATCACTCAGGCTAGAGCCCCCTCTACGAGGCAGGCCTATGCTTTGAAGTGGAGTCTGTTCACGAATTGGTGTTCTTCTCACCGAGAAGATCCCCGAAGCTGCTCGGTCAGAGTCGTGCTTTCTTTCCTGCAAGAAACGTTGGAGCGTAGGCTGTCACCCTCCACCTTGAAAGTGTATGTTGCTGCTATCGCAGCACATCACGATGCAGTGGACGGCCGGTCCCTGGGAATGACCTGATCGTTAGGTTCCTGAGGGGTGCCAGAAGGTTGAATCCTCCTAGGACACCCCTGATACCCTCCTGGGATCTCTCTGTTGTCCTGGCTGGACTCCAGAGGGGTCCCTTTGAGCCACTTGATTCAGTCAAGCTGAAGTTCCTGTCTCTTAAGACAGCGCTCCTGATCGTGCTCACTTCCATCAAGAGGGTCGGGGACCTCCAAGCATTTTCGGTAAGTGAAGAGTGCCTTGTGTTCAGGCCGGCCTACTCTCACGTTGTCCTGAGACCCCGGCCTGGATACGTGCCCAATGTTCCCACCACTCCCTTCCGAGATCAGGTGGTGAACCTGCAACCGCTTCCCCGGAG
Source organism: Sinocyclocheilus anshuiensis (assembly GCF_001515605.1). Taxonomy (NCBI): domain Eukaryota; kingdom Metazoa; phylum Chordata; class Actinopteri; order Cypriniformes; family Cyprinidae; genus Sinocyclocheilus; species Sinocyclocheilus anshuiensis. The sequence goes on from NW_015539854.1 coordinate 566,364, forward strand.
GAGGCAGATCCAGCCTTGGTGTTGCTGTGTCCCGTACGAGCGTTACGCATATACGTGGACCGCATCCAGAGTTTCAGAAACTCTGAGCAGCTCCTTGTCTGTTTTGGAGGTCAGCAGAAAGGGAAGGCTGTCTCCAAGCAGAGGTTGGCCCACTGGATTGTGGGCTCTCACCCCCAGGGGGCAAGGCTTGCCTTGGGATTGGTACGCCAAGGCGAGCCTTGCCCCCTGGGGGTGAGAGCCCACTCCACTCGGAGTGTTGCCTCCTCTTGGGCGTTGGCGCACGGCGCCTCTCTGGCAGGCATCTGCCGAGCTGCGGGCTGGGCGACGCCTAACACCTTCGCGAGGTTTTGCAACCTTCGTATAGAGCCAGTTTCTTCCCGTGTGTTGGGTAGCAGGTAATTGGTGCAAAGGTCTGGCTCGGTTTCACGCTTGCTGCGCCATTCCCCCTCACACGGGTACGCGAGCGCCTTTCTTCTCCCAGTAGAGTTCCCCGGTTGGCGAACCCTGGTTGAGCATCCTCCAGACTTGGCGGAGCAGTCTGACGCCAGGCCCAGTACTGGTGTTGCATGCCTGGAGTCCCAGCCAGCCCCTGTACTTGGCTAGGTGCCCATATGGCTTGGTTCCCTACGGGTAATCCCATATATGTGTTCTTCCACGGTAAGGTTTCCCTCTCGGTAAACCCGTGTCTTCCCTTGACAGACCCACTCTGTCAGTCTCTCCTGGCAGTTGTTCCATCACTACTCTAAGGTAGGACCTGCCTCAGAGACCCATTTCATATGTAGTACTGCCCCCTGGGTCAGTCCATATTAGTATCTCCACATGTCACCTCCCTATGGGTAGGATGTGGTCTCCGTAGCGACCTTTTCTCTTAAGGCTCGCTTCCCCTTCGTTCTGCCAGGCTGAAAGAACAAATAGG
>NW_015539854.1:567833-577565 GCF_001515605.1 Sinocyclocheilus anshuiensis
TCCGTAGCGGCCTTTTCCCTTAAGGCTCGCTTCCCCATCGTTCTGCCAGGCTGAAAGAACAAATAGGGAAGATTTAAAGCAAACTTTCACTAAAGGTTGAAATCCCTTCCAAAAACTTTTTTGTTGACAGAACAGCAGCATGGCCTTCTCCAGCAGCGATGTGCTCACCGTTGGTCCCCTTCAGTGCCAAGGTCAGTGAATTTGCGCTGGGGCTTTGGGAAGGTTACGACCTTAGCGTAGCTTTTGTGGCACGCCACGGCTTGTCAACAATTGCACCGCCACAGGGTTGTGATGGTGTTCAGGTTGTGGCGTTTTCCATTGACCCCATATGTCGTTCGACATAATTCGTAGTGACCGACAGATAGGGAATGTCTTGGTTATGTACGTAACCCTCGTTCCCTGATGGAGGGAATGGAGACGTTATGTCCCCATGCCACAACCTTGAACCATTCGCTGTTGCTGGGACATGTTCTCGGCTCCTCAGCGTAAAACCTGAAGAGGGGATGCCCCTGTCCGTAGTGACCGACAGATAGGGAACATCTCGGTTACGTACGTAACCCTCGTTCACTGATGGAGGGAACGGAGACGTTATGTCCCTATGCCACAATCTTGAACCGTTCGCTGTTGCCGGGACACGTTCTCGGCTCCTCAGCGTAAAACCTGAAGAGTGGATGCACCTGTTGCCTATTTATCCCGTATGCACGGGGAGTGGCTCAGGTATGCAAAATCCACTAGCCAATTTTCATTGGCGTTTTCTCTTAAACTCAGAGATGATTGGCCTCCCAAGTGAGACCCCATATGTCGTTCGACATAACGTCTCCGTTCCCTCCATCAGGGAACGATGGTTACGTACGTAACCGAGACATTTTATTTGTAGTATTTATTAGTATTTATTGCACATCAAGTTTGTATTTTAGTACAAGTTCAACTAAATGTAAACAAGAAATTGTACCTTGGCTACTAGCTGAAAATTTAAAAAAAAAGTAAAAAAAAAAAAAGTTTTTTTCAATATTTGATTTCATATACACATATTTCAAGTAACATTTCTTTTAAAACTGTTTTAGTTTTAATTAATTATAATAATCCTCCTCTTACCTCCATGTCAAAAATTTGTGCTGTTGACTAAATATTCTCTATTGACTTTGTCTTAGCTCTCATGTATGCCAGCATATTCGGAAATGTCTCTGCAATAATTCAGAGGCTTTATTCGGGAACAACGCGCTATCACACCCAGATGCTGCGGGTTAAAGAGTTCATCCGCTTCCATCAGATACCTGGAGAACTGAGGCAGAGACTGGAGGAATATTTCCAGCATGCCTGGTCCTACACCAATGGCATTGATATGAATGCAGTAGGTCACATACCTGAGCCAAAATTAGTAACTCAAATATCATTCTTGTCTATATTATATATTAATCTGTATAACAGAAACCCAATCGTGCCTCTTTTTTCTAATTATAGGTCCTGAAAGGTTTTCCTGAGTGTTTGCAAGCTGATATTTGCTTGCATCTGAATCATAGTCTGCTGCAGAACTATAAGGTGTTCCGAGGGGCGAGTAAAGCGTGTCTGAGAGCTCTTGCCATGCGCTTCAAAACCACCCACTCGCCACCTGGAGACACCCTCTATCACCACGGCGACATGATCAAAGCCCTCCACTTCATCTCCCGTGGTTCCATTCAAGTGTCGCAACATAACATTGTGCTGGCCATCCTGGGTGAGATTAAAATTAAACCTCAGCAAACCACTGTCTGATCCACTGACTGTTTGAAGTTTTTTTTAGATTGTCTTTTTTAAGGCCTAATAAAAACTACTTCCTGTTTCACATACAGGGAAGAATGATGTCTTTGGCGAGCCTATAAATCTGTATACAGATCCTGGTCACAGTAACGCTGATGTTACTGCACTTACCTACTGTGACCTTCAACGTATCCAAAGAGACGACCTTCTAGAGGTGCTGGACATGTACCCTGCATTTGGCGAGAGCTTTTGGAGGAACCTAGAAATCACCTTTAACCTACGAGACGTGTGTAAACCTCACATCCCACACACATTTATACATATCCCTCACTGATTCTTGAATACTGAAATAAAATAGACCTTTATGTATCAAGGAATTGGCTTATTAATTATTAATTATTATTTGAATTAATTAATGCTAAATATGTTCAGAGGTGCAATATTGTAAACACTGACAAATCTAACATTTGACAACCCAATACTTCTGAATGTTTGTTTTAAAGGTAATTTATAGCATCATATTAATGTACATTTTAATTAATGCGAAGTATTGAGTGTCGATCTGATTTAGACGTAGTGAGTAATAATGTGATAATTTTGATCAAATAAAGATAATGCATTTAGATGAAGAGCATTCAAGTGTTCATCTCAGATCACTTGGGTGCTTATATAGTATTTATGATAATATTAGCATAAAGGGATGTTCAAAAGCTTTGAGTTATCTAAAGGTGCACTATGTAGTTGTTGTTTAGATGGTGCTCTTGTCTTGGACTTATACTGACATATATTGGTGTGGATGCAGCATTACAAAAATGTAAAATCTGATTTTAGAATCCAAACCATAGAGTCCTGCATAGATTACATATTTTTGGTTAAATGCCTGAAAAACTCATGGAACATTTGTCGCATATCTCAAGAATCACGCATTCTAGTCACCATAACAAATGTCAGCTTATGTAATTAACAAGTTCAAGCTTTCTGTACAGTAATCATTGTTTTAACTGATATTTAATCAGGCTGAACAGATGATGACCAGTGAAAATTTGGACTGTGGATACCATATGAATGGCATACGACACCACCAAAACTCACTAGACAGACGCAACAGGCCAGGTGAGTAGAACACTCATTTTTTAAGGTAAAAGGACATGCATTTTATGGACGACCGTTTCGTGAACCTAGGAGAGGAGGTAATTCTGACTTTGCTATGACAATCTGGCGCTTCTGAATCACCTACTGTAAGTTTCAGATGTGTGCAGCGCATTTTACGGAGGACTGCTTCCTGAACCTGGAAGAGTAGACTACAATGCTGTGCACAAAGGTTGTTTCAATAAAGTGGGGCAATTCCAACTTTTCAAGGACAGTCTGGCGCTTCTGACTCACAGACTGTAAGTACGTTTTCATATTTAAAGAATTTGCCACTGACGATTCAAACGCGAGTTTTGAGCAGTGTAGAGTAGCGCTTGTTGTTTCTCCGATCACAAATGAAGACATGGTTTTATGTTTACGCGGCGCGATACACATCGCAACGTGTAAAAAGACAGTATAAGTCACTATAATCAGTAATTATGTCCCCACTGGATGCAACAAATGCCTCGTTTGTAATGGGTTTTATTGGTTTTGTCTCGTCACGCCGGGACACGGCATCACAGTATGGTAAGGGGCGTCACATTTCCGTCACACGCTTGAGGTATTCGGCCAATCACAACGCACTGGATAGCTGGCCAATCAGCATACACCTCGCTTTTCAGAACGATGAGCTTTGTAAAAATTGGCACGTTTCAGAAAGGCGGGGCATAGAGGAGCAACAATAATGTACAGTATATGGAAAATAATGTGTTTTTTGACCCTTAAACCGCATAAACACATTGCATTACAACAAATACACAAAATAATGTTCTTTTTAGCAATGACATATGACACCTTTAAAATTGCGCTTGTCTTGCTATTCAAGATGGAATGGACCAAAATGACTCATACCCATCTCGGATATGTTCGGCCCTGGGTCACCATCATTCTCCAACCGCTCACATGCACTGGGAGGAGCTGTGGAGCTGTGGAAGCTCTACATTGCAATCCAGTGAAAACCTCAGTAAGTCTCCCATCAGCCACTGTGAGCTGTACATCTCGGGCGCAGATCATCTGGACTACCCTTCTCCTGTTGTGAGACTAATACCACCGCGAGGTGCCTCGGGGGTCAGCAGAGAGCCTGGCATGCATATGGGGCATTTGGGTGGGTATACAGTATTTATTTAAATATTAGCATTAAGGTGCTCAAAAGCTTCAAGAGATATTTAAAGGTGCACTGTGTTGTTTTTTTTATTTGCATTTTGCTCTGATCTTGGATATTATACTGATATCTATTGGTTTGAATGCAGCATTACAAAAATGTAAAATCTGAATCCTGAAGCCAAACCATGGTGTGCTGCAAGGATACATATTGCTGTAGGCCAAAACCCAGAAACAAGTTAGCATTTTAGTACTTCCAGTTCTGTCGTCCTGAACTCAAAGGTCCTTTGTTAACACAAGCTCAAGAAATCTTTGCATTTTATTCTACAGCATAAAATATATCAGTAATGCCGCCTTGGTAATTTATTTTTTGCTTTCATGGAAAATGTTTTTTTTTTTTTTTTTGAAACAACGTCTGAAAGAGTTGTTGGAAGCTTAATCGGGGTGATGTTGACGTCATGTGACCATGTAGTTCATTTACAGCCTTTATTTGAGCTTTTTACCTCTGACGATTGCATTTAGGCCTCAAAATTCATACAATTTTACATTCATGGTGAACAAAAGAATCATAAACTCTTGTTGGTCACAGAGCTCAGTTTCTACAATAATTCAAAAGCCAGTGAGAAAATCCTAATAGGCTTTTGTTGAGAGAACCGAGGTGATGCAAATTTCCAGGTTGGCCTAAAAAATACATCACTGCAGCACTGTAATGGAGAACTGGGTCATTTTAGGTCATCGCAACTACTGTTTAGTAATAACATTTTGACAGTTGAAAAAGTGCACCTTTAAAATCTCACAAACCTGAACTTTAAATGGCATACTGTAAATCCAAATGCATTTCTTGAGTTGTTGGATTGTTATTATTCAATATCTCCTTCTAACACAAGCTCCTCCTCCATCTGGATTGTACCATTACTGGCCTGACCACCAGGCAGCTCATTTCGCTGAACAGACTCGGCACCCCCTATCTGTCCGGACCTCATTCCCACCACTGCTCTTTGAGCATCAACCCAGTGAACTTGAGTCCAGACTGGAGCTCCTGCAGAGCCAACTCAATAGGTAGGTGCTGCAAACACTTTAAACTAAGTGTTTAAAACTAACTTCAAACTTCACTTCAAACTAATTAAAACTGACAGTTCTCTTGTCATTTATTGCCCATCATGAAGAATGAGAATGAAGAACATTTTGTTTACGATGCTCTCTTCATTCCATTGACACATACAGTGACCAGGGGCTGTAAGTTGATGATATTTGAATGGATGAAGGTGTCTAGCAAATAGCTACTTAAATGCTGAAGTTTTCTGTTCTGTTTCTCCCAGACTGGAGACCAGAATGATAGCAGACATCAATGTGATCCTTCAGCTTCTCCAGCGACAAATTGCTCCAGTGCCCCCAGCATATAGCACTGCATTACCTGAGAACCACACTCCTGACCCTGCTATACTGTACAGAAGCAGCACCCCAGTACTTCACAGCATGTACTCGATCCCAAACATTCAGCTGGACAGTAGATATACCACTATTCAGGTAAATATGCTGTCCAGTAAAAGTGGTTTTCAGTGCCACACAAAAAGACCTGTGTTTAATTATACTGAATGTGCTTTTGTAGTGTACTTCATATCTTAAAAGTTTTATTTTTTTAAATACTGTATTTGCAGATAATAAAAAATGTTATGGTTTGTTTGACTGTTTCTTATAGTGTACTTTCTAATAGTGTACTTTGTAATGATGTCAAATTATTACAATTGAATTCATTATAATTATTACAATTAAAAGTTTACGTTAAAGTACATTTTTAATCATTTTAATAATATTTTGTCATGCTTTAAAGAAGTACACTTATTTTGATGTGTTGACTGACATACTAAAGCACAAAGTACTTAAAATTTCATTGTAGTGTGCTTATTTGATATTATATATATAAAGTGAATATGTAGTTAATTGCAACTTTGTTACAAATGTGTAATTACAAATATTAATTTATTAATATTGAAAATATTAGCTGATTGCAGTGGACAGTAGCGCAGTAGTACTGTTGGCACATTCTTCTATTTAAAAAAATGCAAAGAAAAAAAATATATTTTAGTTTACCGTAAATGCTTGTCAGTACATTTTAACCATAATATAATAATTATAAAGTTACATATTATGAAGTTACCTACTGAAGTAGATCAAATACGCACTCTTAAGTTCAACTAATCATATTTCATGTAAATTTAAATACATATAATGCATTTTAACTGAATTTTAAATAGCAAACTTATATAAAATAGAAGTGTGTATATATATATATATATGGTGGGAGAAAGAGAGGGGTGGGATTAGGAAAGGCCCTCGAAGCGGGATTCGAACTTGGGTCGCCCATAGCGCAACGGCGCTGTATGTCAGCTATCAGCACCGACGACAGTGTATATATATTTTAAGGTATATTATTACATACTTTTAAGAGTATGCTCAAGTGTACTTCTTTTTAACAAGAGTTGATTACTAACAGAACTTTTAATTTGTCATTACAAAACCATCCTGATACTAAATACTAACCTTTAGCTTTAGCTGTATTCACTAAACTGATGACAATCAACAGTGTTATTGGTTATAAAACGACTTAACTATCTTTAACGCTCTGTTTCCAGAGTTCAGCCCAGCCAGATTTCTTATTCAAGTCAAATTCCCAGGGTTCTCTGTCCAGTGGTGTTCACATGGGAGCTGCGTCAGACGATTGTGTACCCGATAAACTGGAAACAAATGCTGTTTCAGCCCCAGCCCTTCAGCCCATTTTGATAGATGCACCACGCCTCTGTTCGTCCCTTCACTTTCCCTCATTGCCTGGCAACCTGGACACTTCATCACACCTGGAAGAAATTCCCAAACACATGTCTGACCCTTCCTTACCGGTCAGCTAAAATCACAACACACCATCAATCGGCTTATCGTAACAGAACAATGAGAACACAGCAAGACACAATCACAATCAACCCTGCTGATGTCACCAGCTTTATTGTGTTGTGGATGTTAGGAAGACCATGCAAATCAACCATCTTGGTTAACCATGTGTTGCTGCCCATCAGTTAGGACAGCCTTAAACCAGCATAAAAACTCAAGCTGTTCAGCAAACAAAGGCAGATAACAAACATTTAAATACAAACACTACAGGACAAAATCCTACAAAACCCACAACATAAGCATCTCAAACCTCAAGATGAATGTCAGTGACCATCAATTACATGTTCTACATGCAGTGAGACTGCAGATGATAATGTTTTAAAATGATACAGTAAACCTAACCAAAGAATACCTCTTTATGTCTGGAGTATTCTGTGCATTTACTGTAATTAAAACAATGTTCAATCCCTTTTTTGTAGTCAAGAATTGTGTCTTTACAGAAAGTGTTTTAAAAAGTCCAAAGAGAATCATTCGCAGGAATAAAAATATGCATTTAGAATAGCAGTTTAGATATTTGAGTATTTTCAATATTTAAAATGAAATGTTGCTTTAAATGATTGAAAACGCTTCAAATTAAAAGAGAAATAAGGCTATTTTGGGTGCTGTTCTTTAAAGATCCACCAGATTTATTGTTTTTTCAGATAATATTTTTTTTTTTATCTGATTTTAAAAAGTTTGTAGACAGTCTTTTCTGAAAAGGTTTGAATGTTTCACATTTCACTTAAAGATCCACCAGATTTATTGTTTTTTCAGATAATATTTTTTTTTAATCTGATTTTAAAAAGTTTGTAGACAGTCTTTTCTGAAAAGGTTTGAATGTTTCACATTTCAAGTAGTTTTAGTTCATCTGGGTGGTTGCTAAGGTGTTGCTATGCAGTTGCTACATGTAAGGATGTTCTGGGTGGTTGATAAGGTGATAGGATGTTTTGGATGGTTGCTAAGGTATTGCTATGCAGTTGCTACCTGATAGGGTGTTCAGGGTGGTGGCTAGGGTGTTTCTATGCTGTTGCTTGAGTGTTCTGGATGGTTATTATGCAGTTGCTACCTGTTAGGGTGTTCTGGGTGGTTGCTAAGTTATTGTTATGCAGTTGCTACATGTTGGGGTGTTCTGGGTGGTTGCTAGGGTGTTGCTTTGCTGTTGCTTGGGTGTTCTGGGTGGTTTCTATGTTATTGTTATACAGTTGCTACTTGTTGGGGTGTTCTGTGTGGTTGCTAGGGTGTTGCTATGTTGTTGCTACATGTTAGGGTGTTCTGTGTGGTTGCTACTTGTTAGGGTGTTGCTATGCATTGCTACATGTTAGGGTGTTCTGGGTGGTTTCTAGGTTATTGTTATGCAGTTGCTACTTGTTGGGGTGTTCTGTGTGGTTGCTAGGGTGTTGCTATGCTGTTGCTTGTGTGTTCTGGGTGGTTGCTAATGTGTTACTATGCATTGCTACATGTTAATGTGTTCTAGGTGGTTGCAAAGTTATTGTTATGCAGTTGCTTCTTGTTAGGGTGGTTACTAAGGTGTTGCTATGCATTGTTACATAGCATTGTTACATGGGTGTTCTGGGTGGTTGCTAAGGTGTTAGGGTGTTCTGGGTGGATGCTGAGGTGTTAGGGTGTTCTGGGTGGTTCCTAGGGTGTTGCTCTGGTATTCAGGTTGGTTGATAGGGTGTTGCTATTAAGTTGCTAGGGTGTTCTGGATGGTTGTTTGGCAGTTAATAGACTGTACTTAGTAGCTGCTTTGATGTTCTGGGTGATTACTAAGCGGTTGCTAGTATGTTGTAGATGGTTGCTAAGGTGCTGTTATATGGTTTCTAGGTTGTTTTGGATAGTTGCACCATGATCTGATCACACCAATAAAAATAAAATTAACATGACATATTCTGATTATTTCACTGGCAGTAACTTGAGCAGTGTTCAGTAAAAGTAAATAAATTCATATGCAAGATTTAAATCTACATTTATCTGCAAAACTATTTTTAGGCTTTACATTTTTATATTAAAAACATTTTTACAGAGTTTATGATTTCAGTAAAGTGTCTGCTGAACACTGACCTCTGTGTGGCACTGTTTGCTGATGATATACAACTGAACATTATCTTCTTGGTCTCTACTTCCTCATTATGTGATTCCATGGCCATGTGTTCATGTATTCATCACAGGTCACAGATTTCAGATCGAGATAAGTCAGATCGATACATTCTATTTTTTGCCTTTTTTTAGTTTTGAGTTCTGATACAGCATCTGTATATACTTCTGTATATCAAAAGATGAATTAAAACGTTTTTTTTTTTTTTTAAAGTTCATTTTTAACACAAGATAATTTATATGTAGAACTGGCAACTTATGAATAATCTTCTGAAAACGTAAGCTTATGCTTACTAAGCATATATAACACTAAGAGAAGAATGAATATAGCTTATGAACGGGTTATACTGACGTTGATTCATGAACAAAGTTCATTTTTAACAAGATAATTTATATGTAGAACTGGCAACTTATGAATAATCTTCTGAAAACGTAAGCTTATGTTACTAAGCATATATAACACTAAGAGAAGAATGAATATAGCTTATGAACGGGTTATACTGACGTTGATTCATGAACTTCCTAAAGCATCCAGTCATGTTATTTAATATTCCAAAGCCAAATGTCAAAACTCTAAGAAGATGAGTTGGTGCTACAGATGCCATGAAATCACATGGATTGGAGTTTGTCTCTGATTTCATTTAATTTTATTATCTCACAAACAGGGACTGCAAATTAAGACCGCACTGGGCCCCGGGGCTATGACTTACTGCAGGGCCCCCCATCACAATAATGATATATATATAGGGT
>NW_015539854.1:578633-579008 GCF_001515605.1 Sinocyclocheilus anshuiensis
TTTCAGGAACCAAGGGAGACGAACTCAGGAAGACGTTTAACAGCGGACAGAGAACTTGGGACTGGGAACACTTTTTTTATACACACAGGAGGAGGGGATGATGAGACACACCTGGGAGCAATGAAACATCAAGGGAAACACCTGGGACAAATGAACTTAACTAATCAGGTTCAATCAACAATATTGGAAACCAAACAGTTGCTGGGCCCTCACTACTCACTAAAAAAAAAAACATCATTGGAGTCAGTTGCGACCAGAAACTGGTTACGATCATTCTTCAAAATATCTTCTTTTATGTTGAGGAGGAAAAGGAAATTCATAGAGGTTTAGAACAATTTGAGGGTAAGTATATGATGACAGTATCTTCATTTTTGG